>NC_139702.1:28549984-28619984 GCF_964188405.1 Protomyctophum parallelum | reverse complement strand
CATACATTATTGGTCCTCACTTATGCTCATTACAACAGTCTGTGTCTCAGAGGAGGGTTGTCGGAAGTTCAGAAACCTGCCTATACCAGGGCCATCGATGGAAGGTTTTTTTACAAGAACAATTTATTACCATACCAACAATTACCATATAGTGCAACTTTCGTTCATTTTTTACCCCTCTATCACACAGAACTATGTTTTTTGTGTCCATATCACTACGCCCAAAAATGTGTTGTATGTGACAGAGGGGTCAAAGTTGAAGGAAAGTTGTGCTAATATTTTAGAAATAGGTCAACTATACAAATGATGCTAGTTTTGTGGATTAATCTACTTTTAATGCGTGGCCCCCCAGTGCCACAAAATGACCGGAACTACTTAATATTCACGAAAACCCCCACCACGGGACTAAGGCAATCAATTAATACCTTTGCAACCACTGTATTAGTGGCAAGTACAACTTAAGTTAAAAAATTGTGAACTATCCCTTTAAAGTTGTTAAAGGACAATTGACAGTCCTCCACTTTGATCCAAAATTCACTGTCAACAGCAACTGAAAGTGAATTCTGAATGCAGGATTATAGTATATGTTCTGACAATCCAATTGGACTGGGCTGTCAGTGTGTGGATTGTCACAGCGTGTCTGACTACTTTGCATAAAATGTTTTGGCTCTGTGTCTTCCACATTTTGCCTGCAATCTATTATTCTCAGCCTTCAGTCGTGTTTCCCCTTTCAACCATAATTCTTCACAATTGGCCTTTTCTGTGTCTCTTCCTCTTTTCATCATGAATGTACGGGGGGGTTTCAAAGTCTTAGACTTTGGGCCTCCCCTCAGACAAAGCTTTTAAAAAGCTCGCTCCCCATGCTTAATTCATATTTGCAAGCTGGTATCATTTGGCTATTTTCTTTTGAGTGGTGCAAACAGCAATGTCCGTGTACCTGTGTGTGTATGTACCTGTGTGTGTACCTGTTTGTTTGTATGTATGTATAAGTGAGCACGAGTATGTGACTTAATAATAGCAGTAGGGGGCGCCAGAAACAGTGAGAGGGGTAGTAGCAGCAATGTCCGTGTACCTGTGTGTGTGTGTGTGTGTGTGTGTGTGTGTGTGTGTGTGTGTGTGTGTGTACCTGTTTGTATGTATAAGTGAGCAAGTGAGCGAGTATGTGCCTTAATAATAGCAGTAGGGGACGCCAGAAACAGTGAGAGGGGTAGTGCTGTGTCTCTAATGAGAGAGAGTGAGAGAGAGAGAGAGAGAGAGAGAGGGGGGGGGGGGGGGGGGGGGGGGGGAATTGCACCACTCAGTTCACACATGTGTGATTTTTAAACAAACTTGTAGCTGTAGGCTATTTCCGGCGCGCAATATTGCAACTAAGTATAAAGCAGGCTTTAGTTTACTTACTTAGTTTCTCAACTACAGTACGTATTCTCAATTTCTATCGATGCTGCTGGCATCATGATTCTGTTATTTGATCCCATAGACACAATTGAACTATGCACGGTAGCCTACTATTATAAAAGCTGGAAGCCATTTGAGCTACTTGCACTTACTGGCCAATTATATATCCACTGTTACTTTCTTAGCTTACGCATGTTTCATGATATTGATAAATGCTTTTATGTGATGTATTCCCATGCTTTTGTTCTTGCTTAAATGTAAGTCGCTCTGGATTAAGAGCGTCTGCTAAATGCCTAAATTGTAAATTGTAAATTGTATATCAACACGGTGGGGTGTTTGTCAGGAATGTGTCATCTAGTTTTGGGTTTTTACTAAAGCAGGTAATGGTACTGAATGCTATGTGCAATGGCTGGCTCTGCCTCTACAAAAGATAGATAATTCAACATTGATAACAATAATCTGGTTTATAAAGTGTCATCATTCTAATAACGTGAATGCACTTTAGAGTTAAAAAATATTTGTTATGAATACTCTGTGTTCAGACAGTTTATGAGTGAGTGTCCTGATAAGTTTGTTAACTTGTCATGAGACATGCAGTCTGGAGCTGTCTCATGAGGGAGAACTGATCTGGTGACAAGTGTCCGCTGGGACATTTTGAAGCTGTCGTGCAAATGTTGACAACTTGGCAAGTGTCCCAAGACAGTCTTGTAGCTGCTGCGTGACATACTGTATCATGCAACATCGGAAAGAATTACTCTCATTGCTTTTGCTTTGTTTTACGTAACTTCAGACTGCAATAGGTTAAAAAAAAGGTCTGCCCTATAAGGCCTTTATTAGGTGTAACCGTCTTTAAATAAATACCTTTTGAAATGTCTATGGGAAAAATGCATTGGGAATCATTTCCTGGGCCTGGCGTCGTCATGAAAGGGGGCGGGACTGCGACGCTCTATAGCAGTCGCCCCCAACCTGCCGCAAACCATGCCGGTCCATAAACATTTTATGATCCGTGGTAACAGAAAGGTTGTGAACCCCTGAGGTACAGTACCGAACCCCCAAGACAGAAACGTTTCCCACTGGCATCTGTCCTTCCCCTGTTATGTGCCTCCAAGACTCACACAGATCCCTGCCCTCACTTTCTCTCACAGACAATCACTCATGCTTCTCCTCCCTTTGTTTCTGTCTCTATCAAACCTATTCAGTTCACCTCTCTCTCTCTCTCTCTCTCTCTCTCTCTCTCTCTCTCTCTCTCTCTCTCTTGCTCGTCGTAGCCTCAGGGATTTGGAGAAGGGGGTGTTACGTTTCTGATTTTTATGCTATACAAAACTTCATTTCAATATGCAATAAGACAATGACAACTTCAACTCTGGATGCGTTGACTTTCAATTTACATATTGACTTGTCTGTCTGCGCTCCTTTGGCCCTAATATACATACAGATGATGTGCCATTTGACGGGGGCTGTTTCCGAGAGAGCCATGTTAAGTATGTTATGCCACAGATGAGTTAAAAAAAAAAAGGACAGCTGCCAACTAGTAAAATCATGAATTTTTTATTTGGCTTTACTTCCGATATGTGTCAGTTCCCCCCAGTCGTATATCTTTGGATCTTTGTACTTTGAATGATGTGACACGGTTATGATTCCAGGACCTGCTAATGATGGAGCTATGCGTGCTTTTTGCATATATGCATTAGGCCAACATCAAGGCCACCCATGAATATGCAACGTGGCCTCGATCCCTCCTGTGTTTTGGATTATTGATTGACTGTATTTCTGTTGCTGGGGTTGACAGCCTCAAACGGCTGCAGCGTTAATGAATGACTGAATTTATGTAGACACATGAGCAAAGTGTTTCCTCTCCCCCGAAGTCCTACTTAAGCATTGGCTCGCAACGTGGGCCAGATGTCCTTGAGGAGGCTCCAGGGGGTTAACGTGGGCCAGATGTCCTTGAGGAGGCTCCAGGGGGTCCAACGTGGGCCAGATGTCCTTGAGGAGGCTCCAGGGGGTCAACGTGGGCCAGATGTCCTTGAGGAGGCTCCAGGGGGTCAACGTGGGCCAGATGTCCTTGAGGAGGCTCCAGGGGGTCAACGTGGGCCAGATGTCCTTGAGGAGGCTCCAGGGGGTCAATGTGGGCCAGATGTCCTTGAGGAGGCTCCAGGGGGTCAACGTGGGCCAGATGTCCTTGAGGAGGCTCCAGGGGGTCAACGTGGGCCAGATGTCCTTGAGGAGGCTCCAGGGGGTCAACGTGGGCCAGATGTCCTTGAGGAGGCTCCAGGGGGTCAACGTGGGCCAGATGTCCTTGAGGAGGCTCCAGGGGGTCAACGTGGGCCAGATGTCCTTGAGGAGGCTCCAGGGGGTCAACGTGGGCCAGATGTCCTTGAGGAGGCTCCAGGGGGTCAACGTGGGCCAGATGTCCTTGAGGAGGCTCCAGGGGGTCAACGTGGGCCAGATGTCCTTGAGGAGGCTCCAGGGGGTCAACGTGGGCCAGATGTCCTTGAGGAGGCTCCAGGGGGTCAACGTGGGCCAGATGTCCTTGAGGAGGCTCCAGGGGGTCAACGTGGGCCAGATGTCCTTGAGGAGGCTCCAGGGGGTCAACGTGGGCCAGATGTCCTTGAGGAGGCTCCAGGGGGTCAACGTGGGCCAGATGTCCTTGAGGAGGCTCCAGGGGGTCCAACGTGGGCCAGATGTCCTTGAGGAGGCTCCAGGGGGTCAACGTGGGCCAGATGTCCTTGAGGAGGCTCCAGGGGGTCCAACGTGGGCCAGATGTCCTTGAGGAGGCTCCAGGGGGTCCCCGATTGAATGAATGATAGTTAGGTACCAAATGGACCTTAATACAGGGCTGCCCTCCATTTGTACACACCCTCAGAGCATTATGTAAAGGTAATGTAAGTGATATGTGTTGGTTAAAAAAAAGGTTTTATAATTTCTACATTCAGAGTCTCTGCAGGTCTTCAATGTAATAAACAGAAAATATATGGGGTTTTTTTCAGGTGGGTTGCCAATTTCATCCAATTAAGCGTTGAGTTGGATCCATGGGCATTTATAAATGTAATAACTATCCTATTCATTAAATGGATTTGGAACTTTTTCCACCTGTTGCCGTAGGCGGTTGGCACATCTTCACGGGCACACCTACACTACTTCCACTAACAGGGCATCTTCACGGGCACACCTACACTACTTCCACTAACACACCTACACTACTTCCACTAACAGGTCCTTTTTGACCATTTCATGCTCGCTGGATTAAATGTAACACCTGTGACTGCTCCGTCTGCGATGCAGTCAGCGCTCCAGGGAATATGAGTGAATATGAGTGGAATCTTGTGTGCGAGTGTGCGTGCATGTGCATGTGTGTGCGAACAGGAACGTGCGTGCATGTGCGGCGTTCGTGTGTGAGTGTACAGTTCATATAATGTGTTTGCCTGTGCGTTATCACAGCACACACATGTGTATAAGTGATGGCGCATGTATTCCTTTGAAGAGTGTCATTCTTGCAGTGTCTGCAGCAGCCTATATGGTGCAAGCAGGGAGTATAATGATATATATAGCCATACATATATAGCAGTATGATGATATTCCTGGGTGATGCCTTGGACCTGATATATAAAATGTGTCCATGGGGTACAGATACGTATCGGCCCTCTTGCACCCTAGAAGGCACTCGTCGCCAAAACACGGAGGCTATAAAGATTGCTTTCTCCATAATATTGGAACTGGAGATTGGCTGTGGATATGTAAAGTATATATATTCTGGATTCTGCACGCGTGGGTTTGTTTGTGACAATCACACAACCACTACTGTATATAGTGTACAGATATGGCGCTGAAGTCCATCATCTAACTGTCATCTGAAAGGGGAAGCAGTTTTCTGCAAATTATTATCGTGTATATAACATTTCTGTAAATGAAGAAGCAGTACATTATGGTACAATCTTGTGAATAATAAGGACACTGTTGAGAAAATACAAGTAATTGAGGAAAGTAAGGAAGAACTAACCCACAGACTTGAAAATAAAATGTGAAAAGCCTGGAAAGGAAGAGGGAAACAGCATTAGGGTAGCCTCAGGCATGTGTCTGGTATTCATAGTAAACCAAGTATGGAGTAGTGTAAAAGTTTGAGCTGTTCTCTGAAATTGTAATAGCTTGCTTGAACAAAAAGGACTGTGCATTAGTCTAACAAACTGCATTGTTGTGCTGATATGGCTGTCCTTGTATAGCATAACATCCACAGTGGATGTTAATTATGATCTACAGTACAGGCACTCACGTTTGCACAAAAATGACAAAAAAACGAACAAGAAAAATGAAGTAATAAAGAGAATATCGCTGTCACCGTCTAATATAAAAGCGTCTTTGTACATACTGAGATACTGTACAAATTAACAAAAGGACTATGCAGCTTTTGTGTCTGCTAAAGCCGCGCAATTGAGACAGAAGGAAACAAATAACTGTACATTCATAAAGGGTTCCCGTAGGCGATGGACAAGTATCCACGTTGTTGCTTCAGGCTGGTTGCTGATGGGCCCTTCCTCCCTTCTTCTGGGCCTGGCTCCAGACAGGAGCCCCCAGGCTTCCTCCAAGCAGGACATTACTTATTAACTTGGGGTCTTCTTGAAACATTGGTATAGTCTGGCTCCTCGCCTGAGACCAATTTGCCTTGGGAGATATGCTATCAGAAGCACCAAGCTACAGACAACACAACTCCCAGGTTAGCATACCCTCTGGCTAACCTGACTCCGCCAGCTGGTGGCAGCAGTGAGTTCCTCCTCCTGCTCCCATCTCGTCTCTCTCGGGCAGAGACGATGCACTCCGAACAAAATCTGATCGGAGCGATATAAATATGCGGCCGCTAGAGGCGGGATCGACGCGAGACTGGTGACGTATTGTATAGCTGTGCCACAGCACAAATATAAACACAAGCTAACAAGACTACAACTAAAAATTATTATGGAGACCAGATCAGATTTTTGTCCCGCTGCTTCCGGTTCTTCGTTTCTGCTTGAGAGAGACCAGATCAAGGTAGGGTTGGGTGACGATACGAATACATCGTCAATCGCGAATATACGAATCCAATCGCTGAATATTTTTATTAGGCGATTTCTTGGGACGATTTAGCCCAGATAACCTGTAAAGTGTGAGCAACATGTGAATCAATTTGGCCCATCAAAGTAGTAACAGCGGCTGGGTGGAGAGGGGGGAAATCCCCCGTTATAACGGTATGCTCCCACAGTCCCCGCACTCAGCACTGTCAGCAGCCAGCATCGGGCACCGCGGGACACCACGGCACTTACGGCAGCCTGGCTGGGAGCCGAGGGAGGCTGTAGCCTACATGTTGTTTAAGCTCCGGAGTCCAGATCCATGCAGTTTAATAATATACAGTCACAACAGAATGCACACTGCTGTCTCGTGTCTCATCACAATGAGATGCAATGCAATGCACCACCCGTGAGTGGCGGGGGGAAAATAAAAAAACTGTCTACTAGTGTTAGTGTATAGGCACGGGGATCATTGCTTAGCTTAGCGTGTAGCCAATACTGGTGCAACCCACTGATTGAACTTCATCTCCGCCTGTAATCCAAGTTATTTTTATTGACAATGTGAACTAACCCCGACACCAGCGCTGCAAAAATAGACAGATCTACAAGCTCTCAACGCGTAGCGAACGGCACTGCAAAAACAGGCAGGACGCGATGCCTTGAGAGCCTGTGTGGATCAGCCCGGCCGCAGCAGCTTGTGGGCTCCGCTCCGAGCCTCCGACGACCGGTGCGGTGAGGGAAGGGAGCTAGTTACCCTGGTTGCGCAGCTGCGTTGCAGAAACAGACTGATCTACAAGCTCTCAACGCCTAGCGAACGGAGCTGCGAAAACAGGCAGGACGCGGCGCCTTGAGAGCTTGTAGATCTGGCTTTTTTGCGACCTGCAGTGAGCTGTTCTCACTTTACTTTTATGACACGAATACATCGTCAATCGGCAAATATTGGTCAGACGATTGGCGGTTGAAAATAATTGGCATATCGCCCAACCTTAGATCAAGGTAGGAGGAGGGAAGTTGTGTTTGGTCCCCAGGTTTGGTGATGGTTCCCTGGATAGTGATTTAAATTAATACAGTCGCATGGAATAGGTTAAGTGCAGTTTAATTGTGATTGCACCCATCTGACCTATATATGATTTGCTCTCAAAATGTACATTTTTGTGCAGTGTTTGTTGCTCACACAATACATTAGGTCTCTTTAGGACAAACACAGCTCATTAAACATTATGCAAATGTCAACTCCATAATGCTAATGTGCATCACATGCAGCACACAAAGATGCAGACATGCCTAGCACACACACACACACACACACACACACACACACACACACACACACACACACACACACACACACACACACACACACACACACACACACACGTAAGTAATGCATACAACATAATTATGCATTAAGCAACACAGACATGTATTTTCCATATTCATGAAGTCCAGGGAAAGCAATGCAAAGCGGTGTTGATGTTGCTGTTCACACATGGCATGTGATGTGACAATTCAATGCAATGCAGCTGTGCTAAGCGTGGCAGTTACATGTTGTTGGTGTGTGAAGCCATACAGGCCTCGGCTGTGACCTGAATGAGATCATTACTTCACATCTAGCGCAGTTTTCATGGTTAAGTGCTTGTTTTACGCATGGGTGCGGTGTCGGCATGCGCTGTAGATTGGGTCTTGTTCTTGGATTTACTTTTGTGATCACTTTTAATGCTACCATAAATTACATGCTTTTTTACCATTCAAACCTGCATGGGAAACCCCAATGGATGTATAGTCCATGGCCTTAACCACACGGCCATGATGCACAGTTCAGGGAGCTCTCAGCATTATGTCCTGTCAATCAGAGAGGGAGAGAGAGAGAGAGAGAGAGAGACTCATGTGGTAGTTCAGGCACATATTGTAGATTCCTGCATTTATTTCAAATGTCTTTCAAATAAAAAATCCCCTCATTGTTGGACAGCCAATTTGGCGTGAGGCAGGCAGCAGAGTATAGCAGGATTTTTGCCAGTACTTTGAGAGAATGATAAAAAAAGAAAGAAAAGAGATCAGGTCCAGAGCCCGGGCAGAGGCCTTTTGTTCTGGACAACCGTGCGGGTCCAACCGACACTGGACACTGCACTCCATGTGGGGGTGTGGAACGTGTGTGTCAAATTTGAAGTCGGTGGGGTTCTCGAGTTACGTGGATTTCAGACATACACACGTACGTATGTACACACACACACACACACAGAGACTTGGTGCATTTATAGTTAGATTATTATGACTGCAGGTCGCATTTACTACGAAATCGTACATTTCCCGTCAGTCACTCAATATCCACATACATGGGAATGCCCCCATATATGGTGCCCAGGTCTCATGACATCATCAGGGATCTATTCCCTGACGATGTCGCAATTAAGCCCATATATGGAGATCCCTGATGTCATCAATATTGGCCAGCAACTCTACATCTGACCTCAAACCTCAAACCCATGGATCTCCATATATGGATATATGTCAGAACCTGTTCTGACATTCCATAAATATGTTGATTCTTCCCCATCCATCCTTCCTCTTCGATGTCTCCCTTTTGACTGATACCTGTCCATTCAAACTCTAGACGGGCCCGCCCCACAGACATTAGTGCAGCCGCGCCCGGCAGCCGGCAAAAACTAGCCCGACAATTAAGGCCCGGCCCTCATCAAACCCTGTACACTCAAGAGAATGTCCCTGCTACCACCCTTAGATCTCCATATACTGTATGGCGCTGAGTTGACCTGTTCTGACATTCCATATGTTGATCTGACCTCATCAAACCCTGTACATGCTCACTATGTGGCCAGTACAGGATTAATTCCATGTTGATCTGACCCCCCCCCATGCGAAAGCGCCAGTGCTCGCCCAGCAATCTGCCGTCAACGAGGCGGATGCGTGTACGCGACCTCGCCCTTATAGGGCGTCTTATTATTATTATTAGTAGTAGTAGTGTTAATATTATAAACATGTGTGAGTGTTCTGACATTGGTGATATTATTTTCATTTCCACAATCTGTCAGCAGCGTACTAGGTATAGTGTTGTGAAGAAAGGACATTACAGTCCGTACATGCTGTCCTTCATTGCTGTCACCGTAGTTAGAAATGAACAACGGTCCGCTGCACTGTAAATGTATTAGAAAGAGAGAAAAAAACAGACAAATCTAAATATGAGTGGTTCTCAAACCAATCTCACGTCAAGGCCCTGCACAAAAGTGTTATGTATCGGACCACCCTCTCAAAATACAATAAAGACAACCAGATGGCAATTAATTAACGGCGAGAGAGAGATAGCACACGCTTGACGTGGATGGAAATAAACAGCAGTGATGCGATGAATATGTTCCTCTGCTCTGTACACAATGCTGCCTGCAGCCAGCAAGCAGTGCATGCGGTGTTGAAGGGCCCCTCAGTTTGGCCTCGTGCCCCTCAAAACGATGGCATGCCCTGCAGGCCACCGTGGCCTTAATGCCCCAGCTGACTGTATACCATGTTCTCCTCTGTCTCTTTCTTGTTAATACGCCGACACCAGTGTCTCTTTCTTGCCATGTAGACACCAGCGTCTTTTGTTGACATTCTGAATTCTTAACTGCCTTAATTCTTAACTGTCTTTAAACCATTTTGACCTGAGATCAGATTCTAAAAATGTCTTCTACATCCTGACAGTTTTCTGAAAAAGCTATGTTTCTATGACAGTCGTTCTTCGATTTTTCAAAAATAGCAGACCTTTGTAGGTCTGCTAATAGCAGATCTACAAGCTCATAGCGCGCCACCGAGTGGCGCACTATGAGCTTGTAGATCTGCTATTTTTCAATAGCTAAAGCATGACATGATGCTAACACCAAAATGGGTTAAACCAATCCCGTGACTTTGATTGGTGCAGGGCCGAGCATGGATCAGATTGTAAATACCATCATGTCACGGCAGATAGTCTACATATTACATTTAAAATAACACTTAATCTTTTAAATTCAGTTAATTATTTCAATGGAATGAAATCTTGTTTCATTTGATAAATGTATACAACACCAAAGGCCAAGTGGCCTTACCCGGCCTAGAATGACATTTCTTGCTTCTAAAATGAGAGAAGCAGCAGTGTAATTAATATAGGCTATATTTGATTGATTGTGAGAGAGGGAGAGAGAGAAAAAAGGAGAGAGCCGTGCGTGCGTGCAAATCAGTTCCACTGGTCGCTTGCAGAAAAGTTTACAGACAAAGAAGGATGGACTGACAAAACATTTAGAGGTTCGGAGGTCCATCCGGGTGGAATGATTTCAAACACTGCCAACACAAGCATTCTCGCTCCGAGGAAAGGGTCAAACATAATGATGCTATAAAGATGGCGTGTATAGTCAACATTTATTTATATATATTGGTGGAAACAATATGCCCGTCAGTCAACACACCATATTTCACCATATATGTTTTCCGTTTCTGGAAAAATAAAGTCAGACATTGTTGTTTCTGCAAACCGCATATAACAAATATAACCTCTAAAACAACATTTAGTCTATGTTGTGAGTACATGTAAGTTTGCCTACATGTGGAATGCAAATGACCCATTAGCTTGAACAATGCCCGTCTCCAGCCGGGAGGGAGGTGTGGTCTTCACTGCTTGCGGGGGGAGAAAGGCTGACGGTCCTAGTAGATATAAGTATGCCTAAAATCATATTTACAAAACGGTGGCCTCACCACCTCACAACAGCACTCTACATCCCCAAAATAATCTTTCGTGCCATAGGCCTACTCAGCCTATATGCACAGCCGATTGTTTTAATTCAAAGTGGCATATATTCTGTGAAATGTTTATTGTCATTCCATGTATCTACAAGCTCCAAGTGTTGCGTCCACATGCAGCGTGTTGTGAGCTTGCAGATCGTCGGTGCACCATGAATCCAATGAATCCAAGCAGAGGTCCTAGCTCACAAGTCACAAGAATAGGCAAAACACTGCCACCACAAAGTCCTCGGCAATGACCGGTTGCAAAAAAGTTGAGATTTAACTTGTGCTATATACTCAGCCAATCCTTAACCGATTGTTATAATTCCAAATGATCTATATTCTGTGACGTTTATATTTTCATTGGGTGTACAAGTCATGTTTTTGTATATGCCTTTATCAAATGATCAGTGGCGGCCTTATATATATGTTTTAATCGTTTCAAGCAAAATGGAGCAAAATTCTGCACCGATCCGCGAAACCGTTCAAAAAAGCTAAAAGTTGCGCAGTTTACATCCAAAATAATGTGTCACTCTCTCGGTTCTGCACCTTCTACTGGAGAAGTATAGCACTGTCAAAGGCAGCGCAACTAATCTCCTCCCCACACCCCCCACACAGCCCAGGGAGGGAGGGGGGAGAGAGAGAGAAAAGAGAGAGAGAGAGAGAGAGCACGCACCTCTTCACCCCAGCAAGGGAGGGAGACAGAGAAAAGGAGAGAAAGGGAGAGAGATAGAGAAAGGGAGAGAGCTCCAGTCCAGTCCTTACCTTTTTTTCTCAAATTGACCAGCAGCAAAGTGAGCAAACTATAATCCAAAATTATAAATGTGCATGTTGCATGTAGTGGCAGCCAGCAGCGATGTAAGATGAGCCTGTGCATTTCACCCTGTATAACTTGAACGCATAGGCAATCAAGACCATTAATTAATTAACAGTTTGACTGTTTTACACGCTTAACCCGCATTTTAATCAACCCCCCTTCACTGCCGAGATTGTTGTATTACCTTTAGAGCATACGCTGAATTATTTGGGCTTTTAATCCGCGAAAATCGAGCGAAAAAAGCTTCCCCCGTTTGTTATGAACGATCGCACCACCCGCCATCTTGGTACACCCGGAAGACGCAGCACAGGACCCTCCTCCATGAGGCGTTGAACCCCATTCGTTTGCATTGGCCTCAATTTCCCAGAAGCCCTAGCAGCCCACAGCATGTGACGATTTCCGGTTTCCGGTTTCGTCATCAAAACAAATCTACTCCGGCGAAGACGGATTTTCTTTTTATTTATTACATTACGGCGGATTAAACACATAAAACAAAAGGCGGTATTAGCGGGGTTGGCAGCGACATTAACCTGGAGTAATCCATTCCCGGCACGGGTGACAGCTGTGTAGGGGTGAGGATCGCGTGTTGATTCTAATGTACATGATTATATAGGTCACCACTTTTGGTGTGACACACACACGGCTTCTGTTTCTGTTTGCAATGCGTTGTCAACACGTGCTGAGTTGACAAAGATTGACAGATTTCGGAGAAGACTGATAGTTTATCCTTTAGTAATTATAGGCTGTGGAAATATTCACACTACTTTTGGATTTATTGGGATTGGCAATTTGGGGAAAGGAGGAGGAGCATTTATTTTCCTTTTTTTTCTCTCAGGGTGCATGGGATGATGGGAGACCCTCCAGCAGGCTAGGGAGCCCCGCTCAGGTTAGCGGAAAATGAACGCGGGGTCCGGGTTGCTAGGTTTTTTTATAAGTAAAGTAACTATAATAAATATAATTATTAATTATTAAAATGATGACGTCATGAACGGGGCCTCCCGATCCTTAAGGCCGCCCCTGCAAATTATATAGAGATGGTAGGGTAGTGCCCAAGCCCTGTTAACCATGCAGCCTATATGAGCTATGGTGTTAGGCATATACACTCTCAATTAGGGATTTCCCAGAGGTTAATTTCCCTGATGTGTACAACCTTTATTCAAATAGTTGAAAATGTATTCATTAAAAAACTGAGCACATTTGTGCTCAGTATTTGTGATCTATAAGGCCAAACCTCATTTGAAAGATATAGTCAGAGTAAATGACAGCCTTTTAAAATGTTTATAATATTAGAATTGTACACAGCTGTGCTTCCAAACTATAATTACCATTAGTCTGTTTGCACAAATCTGGGTCAAATCAATGCCTACAAGGTCCCATATTCTCAATATTAAATAAAAAAGACTAAAGACTTTGCCTGCTATGTATGTTTATCATACCTTTTAATGTTGCACAAAAAATATGCTCGACAGTATATACAAACATCGGTATCGGTATTAGCCAAGAATTTCCACATTGGTGCACCCCATATATATATATATGTATATATATAATCAAACCTATCACCTACACAAATACAAAGTTGTTATACGTCCTGACCCATGTCGATAGTTTGGCGCGAGGTTTTGGAGGCAAATGGTCAACATGGTGTTCTGGGATACGCGGCGCAAGCAAACAAACAAACACACAAATTCCACCCTTATTTCTCTATTTGCAGAATGTAAAAGACTCCCAAGCTTAACCAAGTGGACCCGTATAGGGGAGGAAGAGAGGGGGATGGGGGACTGCTTTGGAAGGAGAAGAAGAGCACGAGAAAAACACATGCAGTATAGACTAGAGACTAGCTAGAGAGAGAGAGAGAAGGTTGCAGAAATGCAGATGCAGACAGTCGTGTGGGAGAGAGAGTGAATTTCAGGCTCCATTACAGCTTCACAGCTATACAGTAGTATGGTGACTGTCAGCCCCCATTTCTGATCTCACCATCTTTCAGTCTCTCTCACACGCCTTATACTTACACTCTTTTCCTTTCTCTCTCTGTCTCTGTATGTGTTCCGATCACTCACATTCTCTCTCTCTCTCGCTCTCCCAAATGTTTCATTTCCTTTCTGTCCAGAGAATGTGTGTGTGTGTGTGTGTGTGTGTGTGAGAGAGTGTGTGTGTGTGTGTGTGTGTGTGTGTGTGTGTGTGTGTGTGTGTGTGTGTGTGTGTGTGTGTGTGTGTGTGTGTGTGTGTGTGTGTGTGTGTGCGCGCATCACTGAGAGGGAGAGGGAATGGAGATCTGTGTGTGGGGGTATACTGCATATCTTAACTGTCAATGCTTGATTTGAAAATAATAGTATTCTATTGAATGCCAGTGCACGTTTCATTTCCGTTATATTTTCTGTAAAGGGTGGGTTGTTGGTCTCGTGGTGGTGGGCTGCGGAGAGTGTGTGTTATTCGTTGTGTATATATCCCCCCCCCCATTTTCTTAGTTTTAAATGGAATATTACAAGAATATATTCACATAGAAGGACAGTGGGAGAAGATGCTAAATGTGGGAGAGTAAATCCCAGAAGAATGGGAGGTTGGGCAAGTATGGTCCATCTATGTGCGTGCACGTGCGTCCGTGCGAGAGACAGAAAGACAAGAGACAAAAAAGGAATATATGGAGGGAGGAAGATACGTTTGAGTATTTTTCTGCACTATACTTTCTTTCATGAATTTCTGCAGTCTTTAACTGGGAGAGATATAATTACTTTTGCAAATGGAAAAACAAATGACAAATGAAGCAATCTTGAGAGAGCAGAGCGATGGACATTAAAAGTAGCACACCTAGAAGCTCACAACAATTCTCGCTGCGAGGCGTTGTGAGCTTGTAGGCTATTTCCGGCGAAGAGGGGGAAAAAGGCTACAGGTCAAGTTTACTAAGTATTGATGTTTAGGTGCAGTTAAATATCTGAAAATACACATTAACATGAATCTAAGATGATAGTGCTGTCCAACAAGTCTATATGAAGCTGAAGTTGAATATGAAACACAGTTTTAATGGGGGTCCCTGCTTCATCTCTCAGCTGAGGGACCTTGGCCTGAAAAACGTTGAAGACCTGTATTATAAAGATTACCTGGCTCGCACGCACGCGAGCGCACGCACGCACACACACACACACACACACACACACACACACACACACACACACACACACACACACAGGCAACTATCGCCACCAAACAATAAAGGGAAATTATTATCCCTTTAACATTCTGTTTTGCGGTCTCTCCCTCCCTTGGTGTTCCATAGCCTGCAGTGCTACTGTATTCTGTACATACAGTACACATAGGCCTCCATACAAAGATGATCAAGCACACGCACGCACGAACACACACACACACACAAACAAACAACACACCCACACCGTTGGCTCAGACCAATAGGATTTTCAGTACAAAAGAGAGATCCTTAATTCTGTTTGTGTCTCCGTTGACAGTTGTGAATGAGGCTTGGATCAAAGCAGGGCCTCGCAATGTCCTCTGCTCTATATGTGCACCAGCTGCAAACCCACACCTCATAACACCCCTCCCCTCTCTCTCTCCCTCTCTCTCTCTCCCCCTCTCTCTCTATTTATTTGTGTCATAGCTGCATGTTGTCCCCAGTCTTCCTCATCTCCGTGTTCCTCACCGCCTCTTTCTGTTCCCATATCTCCTTTTTTTTTTTTCGTCCCCATCTTCCACTATTACCTGCTCCTCTGTAACTATCACCCACTCTATCTGCCCGTCTGGAAGTATCACCCAGTCTATTTGTTGCTCTGTAACCATCATCCAGTCCATATCTTCCTCTGGAATTATCACCCACTCTACCTGCTCTTCTGGAACTATCATCCACTCCATATCTTCCTCAGGAACCAGTATCCAGTCCATGTATTCCTCTGGGACTACCATCCGCTCCATATCTTCCTCAGGAACCAGCATCCAGTCCATATATTCCTCTGGAACCATCATCCACTCCATATCTTCCTCAGGAACGAGCATCCAGTCCATACATTCCTCTGAAAGCATCGCCCAGTCCATATCTTCATCCGTATCAGTGACCATCCACTCTATCTCTTCATCTGTATCCATTCCATCATCATCATCATCATCATCATTATCCATTCTATCTGTTCATCTTCTGTCCGTTCCTTTGTATTTCATCTGCCTCTTTCTTTGCTAAAGTGGCTCTATAGTCTCACCATTTTGTTCCATATGTGGTTCCAACTACATGATCGTTTACTCAACGTGTACATGTTATTTCTTTCCCTTTTACTTTATGAATGCATTCATCCTGTGTTTGTGTTAAGCGTTTGCCAGTTTCCAACAAGCACAATACATCCAAGTTAAGAGGAGACAGATGAACATGACTTCCAAAAATGTGATGGGCGGTGCCCGACATTTCTCCACCTATATATGACTGGTGACGTCACTGCTGATGTCACTTTGACCAATCGTATACCGAAGGGGACATAGTTATTGGTTGAGACCTGTTCATGTATTTGTACAATAATTCCAGGTGCTTTTTAGTAATGCATGCAAGTATGTATAGGAAAGTACTGAAAGATGTACCTCTATGTATGACGGTATATATGTGTGATGGTCTTATGGTGAGTATAGATTGCTCACCCCCTACCCCAGTGAGGCTGCTCAATGTGCTGCATTTTGTCGACTCGATGCGAGTCAAGACTTACGTCGAGTGGGATATAAGCGTGACAACGTATCTGCAGCGTGTGGTTGTGTGCAGCCGATATTCAGTCAGCCATGGCGCTGTCATTTCTAGTCACTGCGTCGAGGGTATAGCATTGTGAATAAACGTTGACCTATTCGCGACGTCCAATGCAACCCGATTCCCGAGTCTGCCTTCAGTATCGTATAAATTCAAATCTCATTGACCATTCAGCGGAGGCTTTCCACACCCAGTATCAGTCATCTATATACCCTGATCTCCATTACCTCGTATCTATCGTCTGTTCCTCTGCATCTGTCATCGCACTCTGCCTGTTCCTCTTGTGTCGTTCATTCTCTCGCTTCCCTGTGACACTAATGCAAACACCTTAAAATAATATAAACACGCAGATGATGCCACCACTATGTTGTTGCTGCCTCACACTCCCCCCCCCCCCTCTCTCTCTCTCCTGTCATCTCTCCTCAACACTCTCCCGCCCAGCCCTGCCTATACTCTCCTTTTCTCTCGTCGTGTGCCATTCTCTCTCTCTCTCCCCATCCACTCTCACACACACTCTCTCGTCCTCCTCCCTGCTCCGCCTCTCTTTAATCCATCTCAAACAGAGAGGTGCGCCATTGTAAAGAATGATGTGTTTGCATTCACTACTGTCGCTCGTTTAGCAGGACAAGACAAAACACCTCGGTCTGTTTAAACGCAATTACGATGACTGATGATGACAGTGTGCAAGCCCTCTCTGTATGCGTGCGGATACATGCATGCCTTTGCGAGAGGGAGTGTGTGTGCCTATGTGTGCATGAATGAGTGCCACTTTGTCTCGATATGTGATTAACAGTGTGCCTAGATGTGTGTGTGTGTGTGTGTGTGTGTGTGTGTGTGTGTGTGTGTGTGTGTGTGTGTGTGTGTGTGTGTGTGTGTGTGTGTGTGTGTGTGTGTGTGTGTGTGTGTGTGACTGTGTGTGTGTGTGTGTGTGTGTGTGTGTGTGTGTGTGTGTGTGTGTGTGTGTGTGTGTGTGTGTGTGTGTAAGAGTGTGAATGTGCCCACCTAGCTCTATGATTTGTGCTTCTACCTGTCATTGTGTATCTTACCAAGACAATCCCTTCTGCTTCCTCTCCAGTGATGTCTTGTGGAGAGAGCTTTGTTGTGCACTTACTGTCAGAGGGCTGTGCTACTGCTGTGTCTGTGTGGACAGATGATCGTGTGTACAACTTACAGGCAGGACACATGGTCACAGCATGGAGGACAATGACATGACATTTAGTACTCTCATTGATGAACGCATGCTGTTAGTCTAAACCAGCGGTTCTCAAAATTGAGGACCCCCTGGGGTCCTTGAGGGAGTTTCAGGGAGGTCACCATGCTAATTGATAGATAGTTATATAGGAACCATATGGACCCTAATAGGTCTGTAACTCAGAGAGTGTATAGAACCAAGCATTAACAGCATTTGGTTCCATTGCACTCAGAGTTAAATTAACAATGATTAACACAAACAATTTGGTCCTATTTTTAACCCTTTTTAAAATGAAATAAAGGACTTTTTCACTTCAACTGCACAGAGCTGCCTTGGACCCTCTTTTAAGTTCGCCACCTTATACCTCCTTCCACATTGACTCAAAGTATAGAACTTTTCAAGAAATCTTGTGCTTTGCTTAAATTAACAATGATTTTACTATATCAATTGGGGTCCCAGAGACAGACATGTCATTAAATGGGAGTCCGAGGCCTAATGCATGTCCTTAAAATGGGTGTCCTTGATGTTTACAGCTAGAGCCGTAGATATCTTCTCTTATGGGGGTTCCCTGGCATATCTTTTCAAAATACGGTCAAGGTTTTGGGTTTGAGAACCACTTTTAACCCATTTTGGGCGAGAACCCCTTTTGGTGTTTTAAACATTGTTATCATTTAGCTATTGAAAAATAGCTAAATGATAGCGTGCTACGAGCTTGTAGGTTTGCTATTTTTGAAAAATGGTGAAAATGTGGCCCAAATGTTTGAATATATTCTTTCAGAGCGAACGTTCCCCCCCTCCCCCGTTTCCAGGGTCCCTGGAACAACATATTTTCAAATAGTGGTCGGCAGCCAATTACATAATGATATCTGGGGTCCTTGAAATGAAATAGTTTGAGCACCACTGACATAGAAACATAGGTTTTTCAGAAAAGCTGTCATGTTTTAGAAGACATTTTGTAGAATTGAACTTAGGTCTAAATTGGCTAAACAAGTGCCATTACGGCACACTATACTTTACCTCTACAGTCTCTATGAACCTTTTTTCATGCTCTTTCATTTCAGCAAGCGGCAGAAGGCAGAAGGAACCTTGGTTCACCAGGCTTTCCACCACAAAGGAAAGATTGGTTTTCGTTTAAAAACTGAGCCGTATGATCTATTTTAGAAAAAGGTTATAGACCAAAACGATACAAAACGAATATTATACCAAACCAAACCAAAGTAAACACATTTGAAGTGCATCATTTTGGAAGTGCACAGCACCGGCACGCCTTGTTTCCGGTTGTGGGTTCCTTCCAGGCCGCCGCCTCGAAAATCGAAAATTGTATTGATCCCCAGGCTACGGCTGAAGTAATACACTCGTCCATGACCATGGTCCGTTAACCACTTTGAGCCTGACATCCCTACAGTATGTTGGGATTTGGGGATTTTGACAGCAACATTTGCTGTCAAAATTGGCACTTCTTTATGAGAAAGAATAGAGCAATGACATTGTGAAAAGTGTTCCCTTCCTGTCGCGCATCGGTCCAGTCAGGGTAACGAAGCGTTTCTCCCATGCAGAGCTGTTTCTTCAAAACACCTGCTGTGCAGTGCTGGAGGGAAGGGACTGCTTCGGCTCAAAAGTAATTAAGACACAGAGGTATAGCAGGCGCACGTATGCGTGTGCATACGACCACGCAATCCCATCCCTGTATGCCAAACAACTACGCAGAATACATTAATTTGCAAGTACATCATTTCAGGTGTACACACCGACAGTGTGACGCTGTAATAACCACTCGAGGACCTATTTTATACAAAGACGTATGGCGGTGTCTTCACTTCGACAGGATGTGAGCTTGTAGAGCTGCTATTTTTCACTCTTTGACAGAATGCCCTGAGGAGCTGCAGGGACCGAGCCGGAGGAGACCTTTCCTCTGTCCTCCTAGAGGCACCGTCACCTGAACAAACGTCCAAGTAAAACTTTTACAGCACTTCTAAAACTGCTTACACAACCAGAAACTGCAGAAGAAAAACAGCTGAAAGAACAGAAAAAGACTTTCTGAAAGAGTAAAAATGAGAAGAAAAAGTCAAACAATAACCTGGTCCTGGGCAGTGAGCCAGAGGTTGGAATCTGGTGTCTTGCTCACTCGTGACTTGGCAGGGACTATCTCTGACTTTTATGGGCTTCAAAACGGCAACATTCCCTTTGTCACTCGGCACCAGAAACCAGTTCCACCCAACGCCCATTACAGTTTGCACTGACAAAACCACCAAGAACCCACAGAGCACTGTGCACAGATGAAAGCCCATGCACAGCATCGGCATTCGGCACACACTATCTGTTATCCGGGGTCCCTATGGGCTTTTGGCAGACACGGCAGACAGAAGCAGCAGCAGATGTTGTGAACACACCGAACAACAGGGGAGAGAAAGAGATGGCAATCCACGCTTCCACAGATGAGCAGGGAATATGAGAGAGAGATGGGATAGATTAAGTATAATGAGAGAGAGAGAGAGAGAGAGAGAGAGAGAGAGAATATAAGAGGGAAAGAAATGACATATACTGTAGGGCTGAGAAACACAAATGGGAGAGAAAGAAAAATGAAATAGATTAACCATAGAGAGGTACTGAGGAGGAAAATTAAGAAGACTGAGCGAGGGGGCATCTAGAGAGACCCCAAGGGAGAATACAAAAAAAGGTATTAAGAGAGATGGGAATGGAGAGAACAAATGAGTTTGGAGGAACTTTGCAATGCTTTGAACATGTTGCAAGCAGCGCTTGAGGTGGTTGGCATTGTAGGTCTCTGGCTGCGATAGCGCTAATGGAATTACTGCATGCGCTCTGCTCCCATTGCACTCTGCACAAGAAGTACACTATAGGCTGGTGAACTAGTTGGCTGGCTGAACGAATCAATGACTGGACAATATTTACAATTGAGGCATTCTTGTCCAAAGAGTACAAATTACTGCCATGAACCTTTAAAGTCAACCGTCGACACATTAGGTGGTCCCGCAGGAATACTAAGTGCTAAGAAAGTAATTTTGTGCTTATTGTGGTGCAATGAGCTGTAACTATAGGAAAACAGGTATAGGCATGAAACCTGGGATCGTATCTATGGGATGTCCACATAGATAACGAGCAGGACGTGCACAGAGATAAAGATAAGCAGTATAAGAGCTATAGGAGATGAGGTCAAGTTTGAAGAGGAATATGTTTCAGACTGAGATGGATTGGAACAGCATTGGAAGTGAATGACAGGAGGTCATTCCACATGCTGGGAGAAGATATTGTGCGATTTTGAATCGTTTATAAATAAGAATCACGATTCTTGCGTGAATCGATTTATCCAACCCCAACAACGTATACGTTTTTCAACTAACTAAACACGTGCACAGACAACACACATAGCTTAAAACATCTCTAGGAACATGCTGGCCACATTGATATCGCCAAGGAACCATCCATATTCATAGTTAAAATGTGTTTGTGGGGAAGGTTTTCTGGCATGTTCCCCTGGTGCCTGCCCTCTGTTATGTTTATGTCATACAGTCCAGTGGATGAATTCATGACCAAGTCCCCAGGGTTGTTGTGGCACTGATGTCTTTGATGTGAGTCTTTCCCCCTGTGCAGCTGCATGGAGCCTGTATATACAGTCAGTTCCTGCTGCTCAGAGCCTATATACAGTAGACATACATCCACACACACTCCATCACATGGAGAGCATGCAAACATGGCTTCAACATGGCAAACATGGCTTCAAACATGGAGTACACAATGTGTGCAGAGAGAGAATATTTCACATCTATTGTGACTCTATACCTACAGAAAACAAGAGTGTCCCAGTGTCGCTCGACTGATTTGGTTTTATCTGGGCAGAAAGACATTGGGGGGCTAGACCACACAGGACTGAAGTTAGTGTTCATAATGGCAGATTTCCAATGGATTCTGCACTTTACTCAAATAGAATATATATTGCATGGATTTATCACAGAGAAGGAGAGTAGAAATGGAACCATGCCAGGAGTAAAACTATCAGGCCAGACCTGGAGCTGGAGTTCTCTTCACAGAGATGAGAGAATGGAGCAGTAAAAAGTAAAAATGTGTCCAAATAATATGATTAGGCTGTGCAAAGAAGTTCTGAAGCAGAAGCAGGCGGAGATCATTCAGAGTTCAGAGTTATGATCAGCCATTATGGTCAAGCCAGCCGGCAGCCTCACGGCTCTCGTCCGTACAACGTAAATACAGTACATTTCACTGGGTCTTTATAACAAACAGTACAGGCAGAGGGCTCGGTCATTTGACACCCAAACCTCCTAAACCTCTTTTGTCCTAAATTGGGGTTCTTAGAATATAAATGCTACAGCCTACGATCTTGGGTGGGACCCCCTGGCTGCCCAAACTAGGTGTGGGTCAGTACTATAGTGAGAGAGAGCATGTAGTAAACTTAATTTAATTGGACTGCATGGTTAATTTATGGAACAAAATACAGAACACATCCTTTCATGAAGACAGACTCTGTAGATCCATGCACACCCACTCCAGTGCTACAATTACAAACATACCGTATGTAGCATTATACCTTCATTGGTATTAACCATTCATTTTACATCTACGTCAGATAAAGTCGACTCCTTTTGGAAGTGAATGCATACAAAAATCATGGCTTTATTCATTCAAATGTATCAAGGTGACACTGGTCGCAAGCGTTCTTTCCAGTGAATTGCTTTTTTGGTGTGTGCAACCGTGCCTTAACCACACACGATGATGATGACAACATCGTTGGGTCAAAGTCAAATTGAATGCCTGCGGTGGAGGAATTGAATTGTCAATGTCACTTTTCAATGTGTGATTTGAAGAGAGCCATGCGAGTTGCTAGGAATGCACTTCAAGCTAAATGAGAGCTGACTGCGGGCTAACCGAGGTACATGCTAGGGGCAAGGAGATAGGTGTGTGTGTGTGTGTGTGTGTGTGTGTGTGTGTGTGTGTGTGTGTGTGTGTGTGTGCGTGCGTGCGTGCGTGCCTGCGTGCGTGTGTGCGTGCGTGCGTGCATGCATGCGTGTTAAAGAACATTTGTCTTTATCACAGTCAGGCCTGGCACAGACATACCGTATAGTCAAAGCTATTTCTTATGTATACATATATGTATTATTTCTTGGTTCTGTCATTCATGCATTTGCAGCTACACAGAGATAACTTTACCTTGGGAATGGATTGAAACTTTGGAAACAAATTAAACCGTCTACACCTGTTTATGAGATACATAATAATTTATGCCGGTTTAGGACCTAATCCGTGACTAATCCCCCGAGGGAGGTAATAGCTAAGTGTCAGTTAGCACCCTACAAAGACATGCAAATTACAACAACCATCATCTGTTCCACAATTAGCCCGTGTGTCTCCTTTCTCTCTGTATAAACTGCACCTGTGAAACTATTATTGTTTCATTATGTGAGGGTGAAACAGGCTAATTTAACGACTATTGTAAACTAGTGAACCTTGTAAATATGACAATGACAAGCAGTGCTGTTTTCATACTCTACCCATTTCCATTTTTATTGGTACATTGTATGCAAATGTCTGAGCATTGAGCACTGCAATTTATCTTTATATCAGGCTGTTTTTCATGAACACGAATAATTACAGGGCAGGAAAAAGCCTGGTTTCATTTGACATGTCAAAATATATGTCTGTGACTATTACATTTTAATGAAATAACGATGCCAGCTAATAGATTTATTACTTTGGTGCATTACCTTCAAGGGATTGGGTGGCATGAGTATCTGTATCTTTTTTTTATGCACAATTGAGACTTGAACTCAATTAATTCACAACCATCTGGGAATATATGAAGTGTATTACAATGTTCTGCCTACTCTTAATCATATAATCTCTCTCTCTCTCTCTCTCTCTCTCTCTCTCTCTCTCTCTCTCTCTCTCTCTCTCCTCTCATGCAGGTCACCCTAACTTTCCGAGAACGTCCACGCCTATGTCGTCGAGGGACACCGCCGCTGGGGGAACATGAGTAGTTGCAGGGGCCAAAACCCTTCGAAGTGAAACACCTAAAATGGGGACTGACCATCCTGCCGCCGTGCTGCTCGCTCAGCTCTAATCACAGTGGAGAGACGCCTTTATCGCTGACCTTTCTCTCTGCCTATACTGCGCCAGCCCACTTTACCCCTTCTCCTTTAGCCCTCCTTTAGTTTTAAACAGTCCAGCCCTCTCTTTTTTTACCCTCTCGACAACCTGAGATAATCCTACCCTATATAAACCATGGTCAGCAGACTGCATTCTCCCTCCCTTCTCCTCTATCTCCTGATCCCTATGCTGGTGTTTCTCCACCTGCCCGGCTCGGCGAGAGGGGACTGCTGGTTGATAGAGGGGGATAAGGGCTATGTTTGGCTGGCTATCTGCAGCCAGAACCAGCCACCATATGAGACCATCCCCCAGCACATCAACAACACGGTCAGTATATATACAGTAGACACTATCTAGCAATTTGCAAGGTATATTAATGTCTCTAGGGGTTTTAATATTTCCTAGATACCGTACATTAGCATGACATTAGGGTCCGAGTCTGAGACTATATGACGGTATGCAGTGTTTTCTAATTCATACGAGATTGGTAGGTCGCTTACACCATTAACCCCACACATTTGTCAGTGTTAGTCAATGGTATACCAAACCATTTGTATCATTTGCATATAATTACTGCAAAGGGAGTTCATAAAAGCAAAATGGAATGGAAAGATGCCCTGTGCCCCGCTAATAACATAAATGTTTGTTTGGCAGTGTTACAAATGTATACCCACACCCACAGACTATATTATGTGCTCTATTCCAAAGTGTAATTTGGATGTCAGTTTGAGACTCAAGCAAATTGATCAACAATTTTAACCACTTAAACCCTATACCTAATCGTCCCCTATGGTTATCTTGTTTTTAAAATATTTCATGTCAGTGATGGAAATGGTCGATCTACAAGCTCACAGATGCAGATGATCGTTATGGTATTCTGTGAATGCAGCCTATACTGAAGTTACACACTGACATGAACAACCAGCAGTGTGTAAACTCTACTCTCAATTTAGCGCACGCACGCACGCACGCACGCACGCACGCACGCACACACACACACACACACACACACACACACACACACATACACACACACACACACAGCAAGTGTTGCTGCCAAGGTGAATCCATTCCAAGTAACGAGCAGCAGATTTATTGTGATGAAATGCAGTTCCAGTGCCATTGTGCTTGAATAATAGTCAACCGTATCAGTTTGACATGCCTGTCAGTGCTAGCCCATAAGATGGTGTCAGACAAAGGACATGCTCCACATATTTGTAAAATATATATCTTTTGCTAAGCTGCCACTTTAGATGACATGCTTGCAGTCTCTGGTTAAAATTGTGATGTTGATGATGATTATGATGATGATGATGACTTGTCAGTGGTAACTTAACCTGTCTACGTTATCCTGCAGGTTCATGACCTGAGGCTGAATGAGAACAAGCTGAAAGCAGTGCTCTTCACCTCCATGTATCGTTTCACCAACCTGACCGACCTCAACCTCACCAAGAATGAGATCAGCTACATTGAGGACGGGGCCTTTGCCGGACAGGCCAACCTACAGGTCTGCAAATAAAAGCAGAACTCAGAGATTGTTACTTCCGTTTGATTTACTCTAGGCTAATGTGTGTGGCTGAGTGCATATGGCCTGTTTTAAGGAGTCGTCTTGACTTTCAAATTAATGTGTATCGACGCTGAAACAGCGTTCTCGAGAGAAAACGGAAAAATAAAATATTAGATGTCCCTTCCGTTTTAGACGGCAACAACGTTATCGGGTGATTGAAAACTTCCAGAGTGGGAATCTTTTAAAACGCTCTGCCTCGTGTCTCCAGCATGTAAACGAGCAAAAATGAGAAAAAGGCTGCACACTTGTAGCCACGATGCTGTATATTTATTGACCAGAATCCAACCTTTCGACCTAACATAACTTCCAGAGTGGGAATCTTTTAAAACGCTCTGCCTCGTGTCTCCATTTAAACGGGCAAAAATGAGAAAAGGGCCGCACACTCGTAGCCACGATGCTGTATATTTATTGACAAGAATCCAACCTTTCGACCTAGGAGGTCTTCTTCAGGGAATGAAACGTTGGATTCGTGTCAATAAATATACAGCATCGTGGCTACGTGTATGCGACCTTTTTCTCCTTTTTACTCATTTACTGCCTTAGGCCTGCACCTCACCAACACTGGTGTGCGCCCTTTCCTGTTTTGTTTCCATGTAAACGGGCAGCACGGTGAATCCTCATCCTATAGGAATTCAAATGTAACAAGCCATGAAACCACACTGCATTGGTGAACGTAAACACACAGCCATGTGATAGGAAGTAGAACGCAAGTGGTTCTACTCATGCGTGTCTATGTGGCAGTGCGTAGACGAATGGATCAGACAACCTACTGTAGCTACTTTGAGATATTTAGTTCACTGCGAGAAGCATTGTAACCACTGTAAGGACTAAGGAGCCATGTTAAAACCATGATATCTCGGTGTGTACTGTTCAAAGTGTTATCCTTGTGAAATAAAATTAAAGCTGGCACTGCATGGAGAGTTTTACACTTTGGGCTGTATTTTGCGTGTCTTAAGTACCAGGTCTTATTACTTAACTTAAGACCTGGAGGCGTGGTCAATGCTCTTTGGCCACTCAGAATAGCCAATCGCATTGATCATGCCTCCAGGTCTTAAGTGTTAAGTAATAAGACCTGGTACTTAAGACACGCAAAATACAGCCCTTTGTGTACATTGGCTGCAGGGGCTGTACACAAAGTGTGAAAACTTTCCAGTGGCAGCAAAGAGGTAAAGGCCACCGATGCTCATAAATGTGCAGCATTTTAATTAGGTGTGATTGACTGTGGTATTATCCGTTTTTAATCCCCGATTTCGATTGATGATGACTTGCACTGTGCCGCTTTAAGGTCACCGGTATTCGTAGTAACTCTAGGTAAGTGTGTCAGCTAAATGCCCCAAATGGAAACATTAATGTAGCTTATTAGACTCAAAAGACTGAACAGGACGTCGGGATATGGGATCAAAAGACTGAACAGGACGTTGGGATATGGGAATGAAGTTTCGGTTTATATAAGAAAAAAAGTGGTACAGGAATAGTGCAGAAAATATGAATCCTTTGGCATTACTTCCCGTACGAGTTTTCTCTCGGCTACTGGGTCTGGCTGCTAGTATTGCTCAACATCCACATGCATCAACAACAACAAACTAAAGAAAACCCAGCTTTTCTCACTGGACATCCGGCGCTAGTCACAAGGCATCATGGGACATGCAGTTTTAGTAAACGCTGTAATGAATGCAAATAGAAATAGCAATTCTAAATGAAATCAATGTACATATGTACGACTGTAAATAAATAAATAAAATTTAACTCAATCAAGTCTTTTTAAACTGTAAATATTAATAATATGAAATAAACAGCTTTTAACCGTTATGCAATGAAATGTCACAAAATATTAACTATGTAACCCAAATTAAGTTACAACAAACATGCTTAATATGTGCTGTTTTGAACAGGTTCTCCAGCTGGGCTACAACAAGCTGACCAACTTAACTGAAGGCATGCTACGAGGCCTGGGCCGCATGCAGTGCCTTTTCCTCCAGCACAACCTCATCGAAGTCATTGCCACCAATGCCTTCTGGGAGTGCCCCAGCCTCAGTAGCCTGGACCTGTCCTCCAACAAGCTGGCCCGACTGGACCCCTCCACCTTCACGGTCCTCAACAGGCTGATGGTGTGCGAACTGGCGGGGAACCCCTTCCACTGTGGCTGCGAGCTGTACAGCTTCCTGTCCTGGCTGGAGGCTTTCAACAACGTGACCCACACCTACGACCGGCTCCAGTGCGAGACCCCCCGGGAGATGTTCGGCTACCCGCTCCTGAGTCCCCTGCCCGGGCACGGGAGGAACGCTCGTTCGATCCTCTCGACGATCTGCCGGGACGGCATGATCATTCCCGGGATACCCTCCCTGCGTCCGGACATGGACGGCTCCGGGATGGGCCCGGACAACCCGGATCAGGGTCTCTATCACCAGCCCACCGCGTCGTCCACGGCCGACCCCACGAACCACCAGATCTCCATCAAGCTTCAGACGGTGTCCTTCTGGACCGCCTCTCTCATGGTTCAGATCCCCTTGCCGTACAGCAAGATGTACATCCTGTCCCAGTACAACCACACGTTTGTCGCAGACATCATGCCCTTGAAAAACAAGAAGGAGATTATCACCCTGGACAAGCTGAAGCCTCACACCAACTACACCTTCTGTGTGGTGTCGGCGAGTAAGTCCCAGCGATACAACCACACCTGTCTGTTCTTCGCCACGAGGGCGTTGGGTCCGGAGGACCTGCGCGCCAACCCCTCCACCACCACCCACTACATCATGACCATCCTGGGCTGTCTCTTTGGCATGGTCATCGTGCTGGGAGTAGTTTATTACTGTCTCCGGAAGCGACGCATCCATGAAGAGAAGGAGAAGGCCATCAGCGTGAAGAAGACCATCATAGAGATGAGGTAAGAAGCGCTTTTTTAAATATTGCTTTATTGTTTGACTCTCACAGAGTTTGAACTTTGAAAAGCGACAGCAGTTTTGAAATGAAAGTTTCATGTATAACTTTATGGGGAGGAAGTAGAGGAGATCACACATTAATAACTCATGGTGGTTTTCCTGTGATTGTGTGCGATGAAAAAGTCATTATCAAGAAAACGTGTGGTTACGTGGTAACCTATGTTCTCTGAGTGAAGAGACTATCTCTCCACCCAACATATTTCATATGTATGGGGAATGTCCCCACCTCACTTGTGACGTGGATACCTCTTTAAGACACACCAGTGCACTGGCACGCACGGGTATATAAGGCCCAGGTGGTGCGTGATTACACTGGTTTACTTGATCGACACCGCTTCTGAGCGACATCGAGGTGGAGAGATAGTCTCTTCACTCAGAGAACATAGGTTACCACGTAACCACACGTTCTCTATCGTATCAGAGACTATCTCTCCACCCAACATATTTCATATGTATGGGGAACTCTGTAAGACACCTCGTGAGGAAGCGAAGCAGTCCCAGAACCCCAAAGACAACACCAGTGGGCTTCGACCCAGCACATACTGAATTTGGAATGATTCATCATGTATGTTCAATGTAATGTATTTACAACCCCTGGAACGGCCGGACAGCCAGACGCCATCCGCCGCCAAATGCTCAGGCGCTAGGCGCCACCCAGAGCCCGGCCCTGCAAGACGCTAAGGCCAGAGACCACAGGGGTGAAGGGCCGCCCAAGCCAGCCCACTAGACGCAAGGCTGGCTTGACTGGTGAAGGTGACAATGACACCCACCGCTGAGTAGCATGCGAGACCAACTCCCCGAAGGGAGCGAATGCTGCATGTTCAGCCGGTATAACCGGGTGAATGTACATTAGACGGAGTAGACTATGTCGCCGCTGTGCAGGTCTGTCAGAGACGCACCTTTCCACAGCGTCCCCAGGTGGAGTGTGCCTGCCCTCCAGGCGGCACTGGTACTCCTACCTGTTTGTGTGCTGGATAACCTCTGTGATCCATGCACTCTCACTTGAAGCACTCAAAGAGCTGGTTCGTTACTCTGTGGGCCTTGTGTGGCCCTGGCATACGAATCTAATGCTCCAATAGGGCAGAGTGAGGACCGACTCCGTCTCTGTATGTCTACTGTCTGTATGACGATGGTAGGACAGAGCTCAATCACCTGATTGAGACGTGCCCTTTTGAAAACATTGGGGAGAAAGGCCGGTTTGGGGCAAGACTATACCATCATCCGGCATAGGCCTGCAGAGCTCATTATGGATTGACAGAGCTCGCAACTCCCCCATTTCTCCTTGCAGATGTGACACCGACAAGACTGCTGTCTTGAGCATGTCACGCTCACTGACTAAAGGTCGTAGAGCCTCCGGAGCTAACCCCAGATGGGCCTGATTGGGTCCCTAACCTGAGCTCCTCTGGGCCTCAGGGCACCCTTCAGGAAATGCTCTTCCTTTCTTTGTAACGAGGTTACTGCAGTCTGCAGGGCCTGCGCTCCCGCTCAAGTCAGCCTGCCGAACACTCGGTCAGCTGACTGTTGAAGCCCTGTTCTCTGAACCGGAATGATCCTTATGTCACATCACGGTTTTACAAGTAAAAAGTGGATGGCCTTCGTTTTTGTGCATAGTTCCCATCGCGTTTATGCTGCGGAGCTAAGCACACACCCAGTGAGAAGGGTGCTGGATGCCACACTGATACCACATAATGGTAGAACCTGATAAATGCTGACAGCATCGATCAAGAGGCTGTCCCACAAAACTCAGATTGGAGGGCATCTCGCCGTAAACCCATGCGGCAGCGAGGCCTTGTGTGGAATGTGCACATGTTCCCGTTGGGGCTGGCCTGCCTGCCCACCTATATGCCTGCTGGATTGTTTCACAAGCCAATGAGTGAAGTCCAGTCTTGGAGACTATCTGCCTAAGACAGTTAGGCCCATTTACCCTGCTCCACCACCCTGCTTATAGGAGGGTGGGAAGGGTGAAAATCAATAGACTGACTGGCTCACACTCTGATCAGGCCGTAGGCAAAATGCAGGGATTGATGGCGACAACACCTAAGCATTGCCATGTAGGAAGCGGCAGCACCCCTCACTGACAGAGACATTCTTGTGGCTGACACTGCAGTGCTAACAGCAAGAATGCTGTCCTGTGAGAAGCCATTGCAGCCCAAGTCTCCACGGGCTTAATTGGCTCATGCCGTAAGGCAGACAATACCACTCCCCGAGGAGGGACTGCTGGCCTATTGTGTGAGGGATGAACGGTATGAGGACCAACTGGGTGACTATTGTGTCGCCCTTGTGTGGGACAGCGGCCCGCCATGTTGCCAGATCCCTGGCCTAGCCACACGATTACCTCTGGATGAGGAGGGAGCTCAACCGGTCTCCAACACACAGAATTACACCCAGGTGTTTAAACGGCCATGCCGTAATACAACCTTATGGTGGTTCTGCTCACCCCTGACAGTCTCGTCACATTCTGCTGTGTGAACAGCAGTGTGAATTCGCTGGAACAACGTGGAACGTGTAAACTGACGCTGTCAACGATACGCCCACGTAGTGCATGACTGTGAATGACAGATAATGCACTGGCTGCATGTTCAGAAGAGCCGGAGGCACAAAGTGCACCATGATTGCCCTCAGCCCTAAGGGGCGGAGGCACAACCTGAGGGTGGCCCGACTCACTAGAGCAAGGGACAGAGTCCCTGCTTTGCCCTCTAACACATGCCGAGGAGCGCTGCGGACTGTGAGAGTTGACGCCTGCAAGGCCTCTTGTTGAGGTGCCGGCCTAGGTGCCCAAAGTGCTGCAGGTGCCTGGCCACGTTGTTGTGGCACTGCACCTCTGAGCGAGCACACACCATTCAGTTATCCAATTTAGGATGCAAAGGCCCTCCCGCCAAGGACTATGTCCAATCGGGGGGCTAGACATATGCCGAATGGGAGGACACGGGACTCGAAGGTTCTGTCATCTAAGACAAGCCGGTCAGTGCGTCAGACCCGGGATCTGAGAATAAGCATCCCCGGTCGAGCATGGCAAGCCAGTCGCCTTGGAGGATGGCCTGTAAGACCCTCAGCCCTTCCTTGCCGGGAGTGCTGTAAGCAGCACCCCACCCTCCCGAAGACATAGTGGAACCCACCCAGGGGTCCACCTGAATTGTCTTCCAGGACAACCGCTGTCCCGAGAGACAGCGGGTGGGGTCTGGGGCCTTAACTGTCAGGACTGAGGTATGGGCTTAGCCCGCCGAGCACATTTTAGCCATACCCTGCCGGTTGGCCTGTAACCGGACCCGTAGGTCCCTGGAACTGCCAAACCTGACTGGGGTTGCACAGCCTGAGGGGTGACCGAGGCAGGCTACTCATGGCCTTGCCGGAGCATTCCTGCACCTCCTGTGCACCTCCACAGCCTCCTTAGGATGCTGTAGCAAAGCACTGGCCTTTTGGCCAAACATGGCCGGTGGCTCAATAGGCAGCGTGGGGGAGCTTGTCCTCCTATCGCAGCTTGGCCTGGGGCTGCCACAGACGGCACCTCACCAAAGGGCATCAATAGCATGCCTGCTGCCACTGCCTGGGGAGCCTGAAAGCCAGTCGCTGCAGCTCCTCAATAATGTCCGGGCCCTAATGGTCACATAAGTGCCACATATAAGCCGGTGCTGAAGCAGTGACAGAATAACCCTGTGTTGACTAGCTGTGCCTAGATAGCCATAGTGCATTCTCGGGATGAGAAGGAGCTTACTTTGTGGTTTCGAACCGGTAACCGGATTATACCATGCAAGTTTACACCTATAGGTGCGTGAACGGCCTTGCCGTGATACACCGTACAGAGTATTCCGCCCGACAGCCGCGGCACACTCGAGTTGCCAACATTGGCGAAACTACATCACGGACGCGTGAGCTGACACGGTCAGCAATACGCCGTATATACAGTAGTGTGCAAATGGCTGTGATTTCAGGGCTTGCTCCTGGCAGACTCAGCACGTCCTATACACTGTATAGTGCGCTACTACACCTGAACGCGGAAAGCTGACTGCCACGGCAGCCATACGCTCATCCTGTCTATGACAGAACCCACGGTTCGGAGGATGAGCTTGCTCCGTGGCGTCCCCCGTCGCACGGGTTCTACCACGCAGTCTACACCGGAGTGCGTGAACGGCTTTAGCCGCAATACACTCAAGTGAGCTCTCTCTCACGAGGCGAGGCAAAAACACGGCACTACAGATGCGGAAGTCGCCCCAGCGACAATACGCCTGTATAGTGCGTTTTAATGCTATAGCCTGGCCGGGCTGTTGTTTTGATTGATTGATTTACTGATTTACTAACAGCTTGCAGAATTACAGTACATTTCGAGTACAACTCAATACAAATACTGTTAACAGAGAGTGGGCGATACCATAAAGCATTACACTTGTTTACAATAGGGCCCACCATCTTCAATTCATCAAAACATTTAGAGACGTACGAATATACACAACTATATTCACTGCGCACTCGCAGGTCCCCTCCAGCCCACAGAATATGCAGCATGGATGCGTGAATTGACGCCATGCCAATAATACACCCATATAGTGCGTTGTATTCCATTGCCTTTAAGGATTACCGGGCCACTGGTCCTGTCTGTGTCACTGCACTCAGATCGACAGACAGGCTACACCACAGGAGCGTAAACTGGCGCCCCGCCAGCAATACCCCTGTATAGTGTGTTATATGGCCGTCGGATTCCTTCATTCCTCCTAGCCTCAACTGGCAAGAGGAAGAAAAACATACAGGAGTCAGGATCTTCATGAGCTGCTATCAGCATGACCAGGGAACCCACAGGTCACCCACTGGTCATGGCCATCCTCTGTGGGCATATGTGCCCCACGCAGCCCCAGAGAAACCCCTGCTGTTTCCATTTAATTCAATACCTATATACACTATTATTTTAATATGTTATATTAAATATATACAAATTTAATTGCTTAAACATGCTCAAAAAACGGGGAGTATAGTAATGTGCTTGAGAAGTGAGGGCACAATTTACCCTATGTGCAATTTACACTGCTGTCTCTCAGTCACATATTGATATTCATGTGTTGTTTTTTTTTTTTTTTCTCGGTAACATGTTTCATGTGGACCCCAAAGACTAGCTGACTGCCATGGCATCAGCTAATGGGGATCTTTCCAAATAGAAAAATAACTAAACAACAGCCAGCTGAGTTCTATAGTCTCTCTCTCTCTCTCTCTGGAGGAGGTTGCACCTGAATTTCCTAGCTGCACTGAGACACAGAGTGTTTGAGTTGGAGACAAACACTCTGCTCCAAACGTTTTGCATTATATAGTGTATATACGTATACCAATTTCCACTGTTTGGCCACTAGAACAGGGATTTATGAGAGTCTCCCTCGACTTTCCAGGCAACAATTTACCCTACGATATATCACCGTGCACTGGAGACCAAACTTTGTTTGTTGTGGAATTAGCTCGTCCTGTCTATGACTGACAGGACCCACGGTTCGGAGGATAAGCTTGCTCCGTGGCTTCCCCCGTCCGTACGGGTTCTACCACGCAGTCTACACCAGGGTGTGTGAACGGCTTTAGCCGCAATACACCCCAGGGAGCTCTGTCTCTCACGAGGCGAAGCAAAAGAACACAGCACCAAAGACGCGGAAGCCGCCCCAGCGACAATACGCCTGTATACTATACACTAGTGTATAGTATGCTGTGTTAAATGATAAGCCTATAGCGGGGCTGATGTTTCGCTGCGCCAAACGCAGGTCCACTCCAGCCCCCGGAATATGCATCACGGATGCGTTAACTGACACCAAGCCAGTGATACAAACGTATAGTGCGATTATTCCACTGCTTTACAGGATTACAGAGCCAATGATCCTATAGCGGGGCTGATGTTTCGCTGCGCCAACCGCAGGTCCACTCCAGCCCACGGAATATGCATCACGGATGCGTTAACTGACACCAAGCCAGTGATACAAACGTATAGTGCGATTATTCCGCTGCTTTACAGGATTACAGAGCCAATGGTCCTGTCTGTGTCCCTGCCCACAGGTCGACAGACAGGCTACACCACAGGACGCGTAAACTAACACTATGTCAGCAATACGCCTGTAACGGTGTTTTGGCTGGTGTTACCCTGTTTTTGTTTGCTATACCTACAAACGAGCTGTGTGACAGCAATCCAGAGAGGAGCGATCCACGCCAGCTCTCTAACCTGCCTCCAGCAGTGGATTAATCCGGCTGCCAGAACTCGTGAGTAGTTGCTTTTCAAAAAGTCTAAAAAATGCAGTTATTGTTGATAACTTGCTCTGCACTTCCGTTGAGGAGACCACGTCTTGGACTGCTCGGTGGAGATCAAAAAAGCAGTGTAATCACGCACCACCTGGGCCTTATATACCCGTGCGTGCCAGTGCACTGGTGTGTCTTAAAGAGGTATCCACGTCACAAGTGAGGTGGGGACATTCCCCATACATATGAAATATGTTGGGTGGAGAGATAGTCTCTGATACGATAGAGAACAACATGTTTTGTTTGGTTGTGATCATTCAGAAAAATAGACATGTGGGCCGCCATATGTTTCTCTGCATGCTTGAAGTAAAAAAACAAACAACTAACCACTCATTCTGTGCATCAATACGGTTGTGAGCAACAGCATACAGTATAGTCGCTGAGTCAAACTCATGAGCATAGCTTGCTATTTGAAAAACAAACATTGACATTTTAAAGACCACTTCACCCATTTTCAACATATCTTCATATAATCGGTTCTCACGTATGCATCGCATGCTTATTGCCATCTTATAATTAATAATTATAAGATGGCACGCACCATTTCTGTACTTTCTCAAGAGGGCTATAGACAGTTCAGAAATCTGCCTGTCAGTGACATCATCGGCAGGCAGGTTTGGTCATTTCAAACAAGATTTCTATTTGTATATTTGTGACCAGATTTGACTGAGAGACACATTCGCGCACATTCCAGCTTTTCACCAGAGGAGAAAAACTTTTTTTTTCTTTTCCCAAAATGTGTTAGTAGCACAGGCAGTCTCTTCACATACTACATGTCTGAAATAAGTGTCAGAGCTGAAATCGACATGTAAATATGAAATAAATGCTTAAACATGTAGCTAGGTGTAATGTTAGAGACCACAGAAGTGAACCTTTCAAGCCTCTTTTCTCAACTCGCTGTTTTCTGCAAGACATTACTCTATAAGCCATATCTCCAAAACTGGTGGGTCAAACTGAACAACCAATATATCAATTTGAAGCTATGATCCCCTGCTTTCATATATGACATGAAAAAGCTAAAATAAAAAAAAAGAATCCAATGGCAGTCTCTCAGTCAAATGTGGTCACATATGTATGTATGCGTTCTCTGTGGACTGCCATTCAGATGTTGTGTGGTCCTACTGGAGTTGAACCAACACATCGTCACATACTGGCTGAACTCAGGGCTAATAATACTGTCACTGAAATTGATTTCCTCTGAAGGATTTATGCTGTGGGCTTCGGCGGCTCATTAGTTGTTTGTTTATTGTGATTCATAGAAAAGAAATAACTGGAAATCTATATTTCAAATTCCCAACAGTGCACTAGACGTCACTGAGGCTTTATAGGCACTCTGTTTCTCATACCGATAGTCGTTCCATTGAGCTTTAATAAGCCCACCACATTCAATGTCATCCTGTCACTAAGAGGGCAAAATCAAACTCATCGACTCTTAATTGGTCTCTATTAAGAGTGTATTTATAGTTACGCAGTGACCCTTAAGGCTCAGACATAGTCTGGATTTTGGCTGGTGAGGTGACCACCGAACTACAACATGACATCACGAGCCGCGGTGAAGAGCAAACCACCGCCACCGCCCCAGCCCTGTTTTTACTCACCACCGCTCAACGTTATTTCAGCTCCGGTGGTCAGCTCACCACCGGAGCGGTGGTCACCTCACCACCCAAAATCCAGACTATGAACAGGCCTTTAAAAGTCAGTCCACGTGTTTCTCCAGGTACGGCCCAGAGGCGGCGGCAGCGGTGGCTAACGACGCGGGTGCCGTCCAGGCACACCACCAGCACCACCATGCTGCGGGCGGGGGGACCGGGGGGAAGCTACCCACGTCCACCACCTCCAGCACGGGCATGCTCCACGGCTCCACCAACACCAGCTCCTCCCGCCTCTCCACGCTGCCCCAGGTGGAGAAAATGGCCAGTGCCTTCTCCGAGGCCATGGGTGGCGGCAAGGCCAACTACATAGAGGTTAGGGCGGGGGCGGGGCCGCTGGCGGGGGGGGAGGGAGGCGTAACGGCGGGGGGGGGAGTGGGCGGGGGCGGCGAAGTGGCGGTGGACATGCGTGGCGGCTGCGGGGTTGAGAACGGAACGGAGGCCGGAGCGGTTTCGGACGACGACGACGACGACCGCGGCTCGGTGTCCGAGATCTCCACCATCGCCAAGGAGGTGGACAAGGTCAATCAGATCATCAATAACTGCATCGACGCGCTGAAGCTCGACGCCTCCGCCTGCAGCGCGGTCGGCGGCACCTCCGAGCCGGTCTCTTCCCCTCAGCCGCCGGCCTGCGTCGCCTCCCTTCCCCGCGGCCTTCTGCCCCTTTCCCCATGCCGCCCCGGGGACCAGGTCATGTCCTCCTCCCCCAAGATACACCCCAAGCCTCACCTGCAGCCTCATCCCCAGCCCCACGGCCAGCCTCACTCGCAGGCTCACACGCAGCTTCACCCTCACCCTCACCCGTCCATGGCCCCGGTGCCGCTGGTCTTGCCCCTGTCTGAGCGGCCGGGCATCAGCGGCGGGGGGTTCCTCTCCCCGCCGTACCGGGACCCGCCGCCGGCCAACGCGGTGCGGCCCCTCCAGAGGCAGCTGAGCGCCGACACGGCCGTCGTCGCGGCGGCCCTGAAGAGCCGCTGCGGCACCCCGTCGTCCTGCGCGGGGTCCGCCCGGGTGTACGGTGTCGACGTGCCGCCTCACGAGCATCAACGCAGCCCCGGCAAGTATCCTCCGGAGAAGGGCAGCCCTTCTTGCGGCAGGGGAGGAGGAGGAGGGGGAGGGGGGTGCGGCGGAAACGGGATGGGGAACATTAACGGGGGCGGAGTGGTGGGCGTGAACGGGGCAGGGGGGCACGGGTGCGGCAACGGCGGCGGCGGGGGCGGGGGAGGGGTGGTGAGTGCGGGGGGCGGGCCGCAGCAGCAGCATCACCACCTGGAGGTGCAGCCGGACTACCACTGCTCCGAGCACCGCCACTCATTCCCCGCGCTCTACTACGAGGGGAACGCCAGTGACTCGCCGCCGTCTCAGGCCCAGAAGGTGTCGTTCCTCAAGCCGCTCGGGCGCTCCAACAAGCGCGGCGACGCCACGGCCGCCTACGCCCAGCTCTCGCCCTCGCGGCAGCACCACAACTACAACTCGGGATACTCCTCCAGCCCGGAGTACTCCTCGGAGAGCACACTGAGGATCTGGGAGCGCTTCCGGCCGTACAAGAAGAACCCGCGCGCCGAGGAGGCCTCCTACATAGCGGCGGGCCACGCCCTGCGCAAGAAGGTGCAGTTCGCCAAGGACGAGGACCTTCACGACATCTTGGACTACTGGAAGGGCGTGTCTGCCCAGCAGAAGCTGTGAAAGCTGATGGTACACGAGGTTCAAAGTTGAGACGAGAAGAGAGCGGCAAAGGGTTGGAATGCGACAGCAGACTTATAGATAGTGGGAGACGACGCAGAGTATAGATTCATAATAATGTAGCAGGATTCCAGTGAGCTCTCAGAAACGATGGGGCATTAGAGTAGAGTGGATCCACAGTTAAGAGGTTATCCGCCTGGGGGGGTTTCTATCGTTGTTTTTTTTGGGAAGGTATTCGAAAAGGAATCGGGAAGGAACGAGGCTCCCTGTCGCCTGTCGGGCACTTTGGTCCTCGCAGGCCTCCGTTGACAGTTTGAATCTCCTTTAATGACCACACGGAAGGTGGTGATGAGCATACACAGTATAGCTTAGCTATCGCTCCCAACGCAGCCCCGTTGACTTAAGCACCGTCCTTCTCTCCGTTAATCCCATCAAAAGCCCATTCACAAAACAATCATTCCAGCGCACCGCCAGCACCTGGCTCTCCTATATAGAAGCATCATTTAGGGGGATAATAAGGGAGGAATTAGGCCCCTTTTGTGTTAGAGCTAGCCTGCGTGGGAAGGCCGGAAGGACATTACAGGGCGTGATACTTATTGTGCTAATTGTTCTTCCTGGTAATTAGCTGGTGTAAGAAGAAGTAGGAAGTGGTGGAGGGGGAACCGTATGGGGCGGGGGGGGGGGGGGGGGGGGACCACGGACAACGGCAGGAAAGTGCATGGTGTGTGTGTGTGTGTGCGTGCGTGTGTGCGTGCGTGCATGCGTACGTGCGTGCGGCTTGGTCTGCAGCATGCTCATTGATTCGATACAGAAAACTAGCCATGTTTAACTGTAGGTGTGTGTGTGTGTGTGTGTGTGTGTGTGTGTGTGTGTGTGTGTGTGTGTGTGTGTGTGTGTGTGCGTGTGCGTGTGCGTGTGCGTGTGCGTGTGTGTGGGGGTGGGGGGTCCGGTATGTTCTGTCCGCCTGGAGGCAGCGATGTGGATAGTTTAGTACAGATACTTTGCATATAGATAACAGCCCAGTCAGGGAAACGGTGCGCTTGTGTATGAGCGTGCGCTGTGTGCGCCGGGGCACGGCCGCGTGCTCGCCTATTCCCCGATAGTGTGAAGTAAGCCATTTCCAGGCTCGCAGGCATTTTTGTCTCCGAGCCCATTTCTTATTTACAGGTGTAGCACATTTCTTTTGATAAGGGAAGCTACGAAGGGGGGACATTTACATTTCAATAGTGCTAGTTGCGCAGAATTCACAAGACGGGGCGTCGGCTTCCATATTAAATAAGTCGATAATCACGTTGAGGGAGTTGCAAGCTCTGGTGAGGGGCGGAGCGGGGGTCAGAGGGTTTATGTATAGCGCGGCATGAAGGGGTTTGTGAGTTCATTGTAGTTTGTGTATTTTTTTCGCTGGCTGAGATGTATCAGCCTCAGGCAAGACCGAATAGAAACCTAAACTCCAGTCAAGTATCCACCACACTACACAGAGACATAAAACTAACCATAAGAGAGACAGCCCAGGGCGATTCCCTGAGTCAGACCATGATGAGTCTTCACTCTGCAGCACGCTGGCCTATACTCTGGTCTCTGGTTAGACAGGCTGCGTTTTGGTTTGAGAACGGAGTTGTGCAGGAGGTACGTGGGTGTCTGCTGTGAACCAAAGTGCCCTAAAGAGAAATAGACAGAGAGGATATGATTTCACCGGTTTTGTTATTTCAGTTTCTTCTGCAATGGTCTCAAAATCAAAATTGCAAACCTTGAAATTATGCATGATCAAAAGTGATTTAGTAATTATTATAATGGTTTGGATTTGGATTTAATTGATATTTTTTTATGTTTGTAACTTTTAATCAGTGTCTTTTGTTTTGTACTTCAAAAGTAAAATGGAGCAAAGCTTGCTGCTATTAATTACCCTATTACTTTGTCATACGATGGCGTCAAGCTACTACAGTAGATCTGCTATTTTTGACATTTTGGAAGATTTCTATAATTCTAAATGATGTGCCTATACAGCTTGGCATGTCCAAAATAGGAACACAAGGTTGAAAGTGGTCACATGAAAACCCAGTAATGTTAATTAGAACTTAATTAGTGAATTAATGTATGTCACGGATTTAAACAGATCTCCCCTACTATTTTACCTGTCAAAACACTCATCTACTGTATATCCTCCCTACTTGATATCCAGCCCATGCAGTCATCTCCCCTGCAATTCAACCATCTCCACTGACAACTTAAGATATAAATACAATTTACAACGATACCTGTAATTAATTAATTCCTGCTCGTGTAGTGTTATTTCCCTGCCCCCCCAACCTGTCCAGCTTAATGGGGTAAATTAAGTGAGTCATTTTGCGTAGGCGGTCTTGTACCATTGTCTTAGGTCGAGGGAGCGTGCTGATATTATTAACTCCGGCAGATTGAGAGCTTGATTGAAATTAATGATAGTACACAGCCGGCCCCCTCTCGGTCTCTCTACTGTCTTCCCTCGTACCCAATTCTCATCAGGGGCGATTAACCTTATTTCACCTCTGTTGACGGCACACTGCGACTGCCGCCACACAGGAGTGGTCCACCAGGGCTCTGACGGGAAATGCTTTGGCAATGTCTCGGGACCCCCGCCCCGCCCCCTCCCGACCCCCAATATAAATTGACTGCTACAATAACCTTAATAATAGAGACAATACACCGTAAATAAATACTGAAACCAGATATACATTAGGGAAGGTGTATGCATGTACTATATGTAAACTCTTCATTTCCTTTTTCCAGCCATTCAGTTGCAAAAAAAAAAAAAAAATGTTTTATTATTTTATTTTATTTGAAAACTATTTGGGGAAACAATTACCCCCCCCCCCCCACGGGTTGAGAACCCATGCTCTAAGGTGTAGCTAGATAGAAACCAGGCCTGCTGGGTTTACTTCACACCGCTTGAGTCTGATTGGCCAGGCAAGACCTTGCCCCAGTGTCTGACTGTCTGTCTCTGGGAAGTGCATTCTCCAAAGCTTTTAACCTTGATATCATCATCCAGACAGGGCTGGAATCCATCCTCTGTTGGAGGTGTGAGCTCCACTGAGAAAGACACGGCACAGCGTGGCATTTTCCTTTTGACCTATAATGTTATCCATTTCTGGAATGCGGGCTCTCTTTCAAAAGGCCACTCCAGTCTAGGAGATAAAGCTGTCTCGAAGTATAGCACATGGGAACAACTTAACTTGGAGCTATCTGTAAGTATTAAATAAACACTACAGTGTTATTCAATGCTCCTAACCAGCCATACTAAACATAATAGCCTTGTACCAGATCAATTAGAAGGGAAAATCATTATTTCTCTTACGGTCCCAAATTCCTTTGAAGGGCTTTTGACACCCGGTGGAATGTCAAGGGAACGTCATTACTCTGCAATCAGATCAATAGAACTTAATTTTGGAACTTAAACTCCCCAGGCTCCCAGTTGGACAGCTGCCACATTGATAAAGGACCGGGTTTTTCTATTTCGGCCTTTTTGTTCAAATTCCACTGGCAGCTGCCGCGGTATTGGGCACTGCGAATTTCCAATCAGTCTTTTGATTAGCACCGGCTTAGGGCAGACTTTTATAAAAGGCACGGCTTAATTTGGTAGGACGTAAACATTGGACCATGTGGGTACCTGCCCTTAGCCTGAGGCATTGCCCCGAACAGAGGGAATAATAACGTTAGTGCAGATACTGTATTCATTAGCACATTACTATATAGTGTATTAATCACTCATGTCCAATAGTTGCCATGGCAGCACTAATGATCTTTTTATCTACAGTACCGTGCAATTATGAATGTTTTTAAGCAGGTTAGTTTGACTTTCAGTTTCATTGACCAAACCAAATGGTCTATTGGGTCTGTTTAATGTCCAAGCACATTACTGTTCAGCCTGTTCAGTTTTACCCCAATATAGAGCGCATTGTGTTTGACTGGGTGCAGCCACATGGTAACCAAGCCTTGCTCCACTTTATCTATAATTGTTTACAATTATTTTATGTCGACCAAACGGTATATATTTGTCCCCCTGCTGTGTGTGTTTTCAGCAGTACGGTTCCTCTATCTTCACAGGAGTGATTTTCAACAGTCCTCAGGGGCTACATTTGAGAACCATGGTATTTATTTCAAGGGCCCCCATAACTCTCAAGTTACAAGGCATGTAAGGGTCCATTTGAAACCCACTCAAGGAACCCCCGAGAGTCCCTGGATCCGACTTTGAGAACCACTGCGCTAGAAAATGGCAAGATATCCTAGTTTGTCTCCTCTCCTCAAGTCAATTATAGCTACAATCCTTACGTTTTATGGCGTGGCCCTGTCCCAATAGATATAGAGGAGCTGAAATTGCATTATTAGTCCAAAAAAGATGGGGGCACATCTATTGTAGCTTACAATAGTGTGCCGTCTAGTTGAAATGATCATAATCCTACTACAGGCCACCAGGGCACATACGGTGTCAGTCACATTGTATTAACAAACTCAAAATATGTTCCAGATTGTAGCTTCAAGGGCTAAAAGGAGTGGATGACAGCCTCAGCAGGTTCTCAGTGGAGATACTGCTGAGGAATAGGAATATAGTCTTGTGTCTTGTCCAAATGGTTCCAATTTGGTTCCATTTGTACACAGAGTTACAGCCCGTAATGGGTACATTTGGAAACCACTCTATTTTATTTATTTATTTATTTTTTGTGCTTTTGGGGCGCATGTAACTAAAGGAGCATATATAACACCAATAATACACCAATGTAAGCTGTCAGCTATGAGACAATGTTAACAATTCACTGCGTGTCTCGACTTGGGAGAACAGTCCTGGTAACAAACTCCTTTTACTTTGCATTTAATGTCAAGCTTATTTTCCTTTTGAGGAAAGTGTTCTTTTGGCGGAACATCTGTGGTAAAAAGGCAACAAGCATTTTATTCATTTGGGAAACGGAAATGGATATTGTTATCTCAAAAGTGTATTCATGTGGGTTTTATACTGTTGTAGACAATAATGGGAGCTGCCTCAAGGAGTTATTGTTATGAAAGTTTACTTTTGAAGGTTTATTTTTTGAAGCTTTGGGGTTTATTGAAAAACACAAATCAATAGTCATGGCATATGGTGTTCAAAGCCCTTTGATTGCCTCCCTTCGGACATTTCGGTAGTTGCTGTCAAACCCAAGCCTCTGCAGTTCAACTGCAGATGTGCCAAAAGCTCCCTGGGAATAACAAAATGGCTCTTTGCCCCTGTTTAATTAAAGTTCTGAAATCCAGACAATGAGGTCTATGGTGGGAACAGTTGTGATGCTGCAAAGATTAGACACCACTGCTCTGTGCATGGATAGTCTAGTTTCATAACAACAATGCAATCCAAATCCCCCTTCCTCATCCCGCACAATTAAAAGCTTAATGGGATTTGAGACTGCAAAGCTGTGTGAATGTAACTTCACATTGCTCATCTCCTGTGAGTCCATATCAGACAGTGGAACGGCGGTGAGATATTAGGATGCAGCCACGTACGTGAATGCCTCATACCCTAACTGTCGAAATACTGCGTGGCCCCTGTGGCAGTTACTCAACCTGGAATTACCTTACTGACATGTGCACCACCAAGAACAAGTGGGGTTTTTTTACACTGCGGAAGGCTACGATTTAATAATGAGCAGTGGTGAGCTATACCGTACTTTTGACTATACTAAGATGTAGAAAAGCAGAGCTTTATTTATATATATATATATATATATATATATATATATATATATATATATATATATATATATATATATATATATATAATTTTATTTTGAATCTTTTTTTCAGACAGCAATTACCATCGTGGCTCTATAGTTTCAAATGTTTAATACTTCACGGAAATTATGCTATACCCAGGATGCATCACAGTTGAACGTGTTGCAAAATGGTGGGTGGTCCCAGAAGGAAAGGGAACACGTATAACCTTTGTTAATCCACTGTTCTCCGTCCTGTCACAGAGCATACAGTACAGGCCCTGCTGGCTCGTCCCAATCCGGCCCTGGACAGGAGACAACGCTGTAGAGAGGTTCTGCTGTTAATTGACACTCAATGTAAAACTGATTGGTTGATTGGACACTGACCAGCGGATCGTTCCGTTTGCCCTTGTGAAACCGCACACACACACACACACACACACACATACATACATTGTGAGAGGGTTTCTGCCGGTGGCCAACTGTGACAACACACGCACGCGCGCACGCACGAGTGCACACGCGCACACACACACACACACACACACACACAGACTCTAATGTAGAGAATAAATTAATATACTGTACTGTGTTTGAATAGATAATAGTTACACTATGTGGACATGATAATGAGACAACACGCTCACACACGGGGACAAACGCACGCACACACACACTCTCACACACACACACACACACACACACACACACATTATAGCATAATTATACTGATGCCTTCCTATACACAAAAGATGGACTGAATCTTTCTATCTAAGTTTACAGACACAAATGGTCTTATAAAGTGCCAAAACGGCGTGTTATTCAGAGGTGGAATGGAGCCAAACACCTGTAGAAATGATTTGTATTTATTTGTCATTGTAATTTTATTTTGCAATGTATTAATTTGGTCGTGAAGAACATGCACATTGTTACCGCAGAGCTTATTTTATTGTATTTATTTATTTATCTTGTCACGCAATCGTTTGCTTTATATGCTACACAAATGTATATAAAATGTTCAGAATTATAGTTTGGAAGGTGTAATGCTCTCTAATGCTGGGAAACCAATGTGTTGTTGTTGTTGTCACGGTCGCCCTCTGATCTGTCATGAAGCCATCGGACGTCCGTACAGTTCACGCACAACTGTAATCTACATCCATAATTTTAATGGTCTGCGTGCTATTTTGTGGTTAGAGCATGATTATGCTTGTAGGAGATATAGTAGACAGGTGGGTGAATGAGAGATGATGGCAGAGTGTAGGACTTGCAACCTTTTCCGTCTATTCAAGGACCCCAATTTGATATCTATATATAGGCCACGGGCCCCCATTTGATAAAATGTGTAGTATCCCTTGCTGGAGTCTTCACTGTGAGTGTTCATTTAACCCATTTTGGACTGAGGTCGACTAATTTTCTTCTGAAAAACCCATGTTTCTATGTCAGTGGTGCTCAACCTTTTTCATGTCAAGGACCCCCAGAAGTATCTCTAATTAGCCAGAAGCCAATATTTTAGTTACAAATGTTCACTCAGAAATATATATTCAAAGATATGCACCACATTTTTTACGACTTTTCAAAAACAGCAGACCTACAAGCTCGTAGCTCACCACTCGGTGGCGCGCTATGAGCTTGTAGATCTGCTATTTTTCAATGGCTAAAGCATGACATGATGCTATAAACACCAAGAGGGGTTCCCGCCCCAAAATGGGTTAACTCAGGGAGTGTACAAATGGAACCCGGCCCCCGGTCCATTTTGTCCCTGTACTGTAATTTACCGGGGGAACCTCCTGGAACTCCCTCAAGGTCAAGGACCACTTGACTCCTGCAGGATGTGGCAGAGAAATGACAGCAATATAACATCCAGTTCATAGCACAGAGGACAGTATTTTATAGGCTTATTGTTTAAAGTTCATGGGGTCTAGTTTTACTGCAGCATTGTGTGTGTGTGTGTGTGTGTGTGTGTGTGTGTGTGTGTGTGTGTGTGTGTGTGTGTGTGTGTGTGTGTGTGTGTGCATTTGTGTGTGCTGCGCTTGATCGAACGTGTGTGTGTGTGTGTGTGTGTGTGTGTGTGTGTGTGTGTGTGTGTGTGTGTGTGTGCGTGTGTGTGTGTGTGTGTGTGTGTGTGTGTGTGTGTGTGTGTGTGCGTGCGTGTGTGTGTGTGCTGCGTTTGTTCGAACACGTGTGTGCGTGCAGTTTGCAATCTAAATATTTTCTGGTGGCTGACCGCAGTTTTATATGAAGGCATCTAGGACATACAAAATAGTAGAGGTATAGTTATTGTGTGTGCGTGCGTGCGTGCGTGTGTGTGTGTGTGTGTGTGTGCGTGCGTGTGTGTGTGTTTGTGCTGTGTTTGTTCGAAGGCGTGTGTGTGTGTGTGCGTGCAGTTTACAATCTAAATATTTTCTGGTGGCTGACCGCAGTTTTATATGAAGGCATCTAGGACATACAAAATAGTAGAGGTATAGTTATTGTGTGTGTGTGTGTGTGTGTGTGTGTGTGTGTGTGTGTGTGTGTGTGTGTGTGTGTGTGTGTGTGTGTGTGTGTGTGTGTGTGTGTGTGTGTGTGTGTGTGTGTGTGTGTGTGTGTGTGTGTGCGTGCGTGCGTGCGTGCGTGCGTGCGTGCGTGCGTTCATGCGCCACACAGAATGAGTGGTTAAAATGTGTGTTATATTACAAAATGTACATTCTGTTTTCATACTGTTTGTTTTGAATAAATCTGCCTGCAAGCCCCTGCAATAAGGCTACAGTATGCACACGCACGCACACACGCACACACACACACACACACACGCACACACACGCCAATAATCTCCCCCTGGCTCCAGGTAATTTCCTCATCCTGCTAAGAGTTCTCATGTGAGTTGAGATTCCCACTCCCTCGGCCCTTTAATATGTCCACGCGTCTCCTCTCACTGTGGCCTGATTAGCACCGGATAGTCAGGTTGCACTATCATGGCTCCTGCACCGCAGTGCGACGGGGCCATCACCTTGCTGCACGTAGTGTCACTCTTGTCACACTTGTTAGTCAAGGAATATTATGGTAATACGTTCCTTACCAATACATTTCTTCCTTGGGCTAAAGCACCGAAGTCTGACGTCACTTTCAGTAGAGGGCGCCAGTACACAGGTTCATGTATTTGTTTAGTTCCCCATAGGGCGATTTTAGATCGCCTCATATAAGAACTGTGTTTGAAAAATAAACATGTCACCCCGGCCGTTGCACTCATATGGATATGAAGAATCAACTGACTGAGAGAAAACGCTAATGTTACTGCTGCTGAATTAGTTAGATTTTCGCTAGAAGCAGACTATCATATATGAGTGACTGACTGTTGCAAACGATACAGAGACGCCTCCCTAACAATAACGCAGAGACAGCTTGTTTATTTTTGGACCACAACGCTTATAGTAGACGATATTAAGATCACCCCATGTTATTCTCCATATGAGAAATTACTTCCGCGGACCAGGGGAAGCGTCGGGATGAGCCAGTTACGTCAGGACTTCGGTGCTCTATAGCCGTCATCACAAAATGTGTAGCATTTGGAAAAGTAGTCTATATGGATGTATGGAGGGAGTGATTTTCGTGCAAAACAAAATGCTTGCAATTAATCCAGAATCATGAAAACCTCCTACTCTGGCCCATCACTTAAACTACTTAAAGCAGAATTAAATGTTGTAAATGTTTTCATATAGGCCTGGGTTGTTAATGGAACCTCAGCTTTAAAAAAAACAACCACAACAACATGCAGTTCAAAGCAGTTTAGACCCTCAGGATGACGGGTTACAATGTGCCACAGGGCAGAGCTTAAAGCTTTTTCCTTATTAGTGTAGGCTTTGACACTATAGCGGACACTGTAACATGTTATACAGCTTAGCTTTCCAACCTATATACCATTGCCAGGATCTATTCCATTAGGTCACTGTTAAATCCCTGCGTTGCGGTGGGGCAGTAATCATGACATAGACATACAGTATATACTGTGGAAATGCCCGAGCCTGAGAGGCTTTCTCAGGCATCCATTCCCAACACTAGCCTGGAGATTAGGAAGACCACAGGCTTGTGATTGAGATGTTTCCCCCTGCAACCCCTGAGCTTGTTGGTGTATACTGTTGGTCGCTGGAGTGAGTGATTTGTGTGCTCTCTCTCTCCCCCCCTGCTTCAACCCATTAAGACCACCTGAGGCCGATTCTACAGAATGTCTTCTGAATCCAGAAACTGTTTTCTGAAAAAACTTAAAATTGTCAGTATAGTGCTCAAACCTTTTCACGTCAAGGACCCCCAAAATGATATGCAATTGGCCGCGGACCCCCATCTCAAAAGATTTTGTTCCAGGGACCAACATTTTTTGCTTTACAAGAATATACTTTATAATATATTCAAAAATAAAATTGCAGATCAACGTGCTCATAGTGCGTCACTTTATGCCGTGCTATGAGATTGTAGATCTGCTCATTTTTGTAATATTCAATGTAAAAAGAGCTGTCAGTGTTCCCTAGAGTGTTCCCTGTTCCCAAACATTAATTGTCTCTAAGAACCAAAAGATACATTCTCCTCGGGACCCAAGCTTATAGAATAACACATCATGAATGAATCACTAAAGCCCCATTTGAGGGATAATTACACCCCTTAAGACTAAACCCCACCCATCAGAGGTGTGGCTTCTCGCCCGAAAGGTTTTGAAAGGTACCTCCAGAAGTCAGCGAGGAACAGACCAACAGAACTGGACTGTATGTGGCCAGACTGGCCGTATGAAGTCTGATCCATGTGAAACCACACATGTATATTAGACGCCATCTTAGTTTAAATTATTGCCTTGTGTTTGTTGTTGTTTTCAAAAGGACAAAGACAAACAACGCAATTGTAAACACATCTACTGTAGATACTGTACAGCAAAAAACAGAACTGTCCATTCACAGTAAAATTCCTATAAATCATGAAATCAAAGTATTACATTGTATTACATTGTTTCCCCCCCCCCCCCCCCCTAAGTGGCAGCCTTTCTCTGCCAGAGCATGACATTATTATTATAATGTTCTAAAAAGGCGGGAGTGGCATGTTGTTGTATTCCCCTTGCTCCGCGAACATCACTTAAATAACAATTGCTGTGGCAATTACTAACTCTGCTACATGATCTGACTTTGGCATGCCACGAGCCGAGGGAATTGCGTTTAGGCTTTCAGCCGGTCCCCGGAGTGGGGAAAACATGCTACGGATAATATAATAGCATGCCTCCAAATACACAAACCATGCTAAACAGCAGCGGAACACAATCAAGGTTGCGGGAGATGCGGTTTATTAAGTCGAGAACTTGAGCATTTTGTTTGTGTGCGTTTGCATTTGGGGAATCTGCATGCATAGCTGTTGTTTTGTGGGCTTTTGTTGTATACGAACGTTTGTAAGGGTAATTTTAGACTGCTGAGATTTTCTCTGCAGGGTTTTTGTGCTTACATTTATGCTCCATGTGCGACAGTGTCACACACCGAAAATAGCAGAGAAAAAAAGCCCACAATGTGTTCGGATGCGAGCTTGTCGTAGGTCGGCTATTTTTAGCGTGTGACACCTTTGTGCGTCTAAGTCTGTGTGCGTGTGTGTGTGTGTGTGCGTGTGGTTGAACCCTAACCTTATTGTAACTTGTATATTGCATCTGCTGGGTGGAAACCTCACATGTCCAAAACTGTTACTTTTCAGGATTCAAATTGAAAATCATCAAAAGTAGCAGATCTACAAGCTCAAAAAGCATCCAAGCTTGTGGATAATGCTACTTTTGATGCTTTTGTGTGAAGTTTTGTATCAAGTAAAGGACATTAATTCACACAAAAAACACACAAAGAGATATGAAGTTTCTGCCCAACAGCAACTATATATTTGACTACCTTGTCCTTGAGTGTTTGTGTGTCTGTGTGTGAGAGTGTGTGTGTGTGTGGCTGGACACAGTGCGGCCCGATCGATCACAGGCAGCAGGAGTGGTTGCTGGAAGCGACAGGCGGAACAGCGCAGGTTGCTAGGTAGCGGATAAGAACACGTGCTCCTGCTAATTGCCTTCTGTCGCCATGGCATAGAAAACTACAGAACTCTGGAGGAGATTGCCCCAGGTGTACTGTACACCTACGCATGCACGCACGCACGTACATAGACACACGCACGCACGCACACACGTGCACCTACAGTAAATCTGCATACGTGGACACACATAATCATGTAATGACCTTTCTGCACTTGAATCTATAAAGCCCTCTGGCAGAGAGAGAGAGAGAGAGAGAGGGGGGAATTGGGGGAGCATGCAGACAGAATGTGAGATGCAGGGAGGGGTAAAAAAAAAGGCAAAGAGGATGGAAAGGTGAATGAGAATGCAGCATGACAACATCGTGTTTCGCACAATGACAATGGTTTCACCATTATGTCAGATATACCTTCTACTGCATGTCCAAACTGTTACTTTTCAGGAAAGAATCTGACTTCCAATCAGTGGTGGTCGATGCGGTAATGTAAATAGTAATAGTAAAGTAAAAGTATGGAATTCAAAATTTACTTAGTATGACGTATCAAAATGTACTGAAAGTACCAAAAGTATAAAGTACTCCTTATAGCAGAATGTCTAGAATGTTTTCAAATGTATAATAAAAGATAAAAAACCTTTTGAAAATAGCAGATCTACAAGCTCACAAGGCATCGCATCGTGATTCAATATAAAATGTAACAACTTTCAGTCTGTGTTTTGGGCAAATTAAAAATCCCACTCGGAAGAGACCCCGTGGCAGATGGGGGAATTATATCTCCACACTTGCCTGGGAACGCCTCGGGAGGAAGTTACTAATGTTGCTCTATAAAGGAAGACTGGAGATCTCCATTGGAACTGTTACCCCCGCGACCCGATTCCGGATAAGCGGTTGAAGACGGATGGATGGCTATATAGACAAAAGCAAAATGTCAATTTAAAAAAGAAAACAAGACCAAGTTCATTCCATTATGAACTTATTTTCACTATACTTCTGAGCTCAAAATAAAATAGCCTATACATAGATAACAAGGTTTCTGCCTTATAGCAGTGACCATATCTTCTGTAGCTTATCACCTACAGTCATTATTTCTACATTCATGATAAAAAACTTCAGGGCTCAGGTGGAAAAGTGACGCTACAGTTATATATATATATATATATATATATATATCTGGCTATATCGCTCGGCACGTGCCACTGACAGCAGCGAGGTCAAAGAAGCATAATAATCTGTGTGACGCCGTGAGGACTTTGATCGAAGCAAGTGCTGCTCGCAAACAGCGGGCATGGAGGCAAAGGCTACCTCATTAAAAAGTGCAACTCTGTGCACGGCTGACTTCCCGGCATTCATCTTGCAAACGGTAGACGTTATGTCTGACGTGGGTATCATTTGTAGTTCAGCAGCATCACAGAGGCCCTGGAAAAGGCTTGGAAGTATAAAAACAGGAAACTTTGGTTTGTCGCCGTTCAAAACTGCATTGAAGACACATCATTCTTGCATGCCATTTCATAGCTAAATGTCTAATGTTGGCTATATGCTCACGGCCTGAGTTGTGTTTGAACCGTACTTATACGGGAGGTTAGTGCTGAATGTGTGCGTAGTGTATAGGGAACGTGTCACGAATAGTACGCATTCAAAGAGATGAGGACAGCTGAGGGGAAAAGTCAGAGAGAGAGAGAGAGAACTCACCAGTGCTCAGGCATCTGTTTAGTGTGGACCATTGAGGGTGGCATCAATACAGTGTGATGATAATAACACTATACCAACATTGCCTGCGTGGAAAACAGACGAGAGAGATTTTTCAAAACAGACGGAAAAAGGCAGAGAAGAAGTAAGTATAGAGAATTAGCATATTATCAGCTTTGCATTGTGACAGAGACAGCTTGTCAGGCCTGAAGCAGAACAGCAAGGGTGTGCGTGTGTTTGTTCGTGTGTGCATGTGTGTGTGTGTGCGTGTGTGTGCGTGCGTGCGCGCACACACGCACACGGGGGAGTTTGAAGAAAGAAAGAGGAATGAAATGAATGTCAGACGAAGCGTAAATTAGACTTGAGAAGTTGAGAGGAAAGGAATTTGGGGACAGATGGAATGTGATTTACCTCCAGTCATTATGAGTTCCACTTGGGCGAGCAGCATCAGGCCACACTCGTTTTTTCTCTTCTGGTTTTATCAATCTAGCATTCCATATCTCTCTCTCTCTCTCTCTCTCTCTCTCTCTCTCTCAGACACACACACACACGCAGACGTTCGTATTGGCTGCTGAAATGGCACCATATCCCTCTGGAGTTTTATCTGGACGTGCTTGGCATCTCTTAAGGAAAGAGACCATGGTGCACGTGTGCGTGCGTGCGTGCATAACATATGTGTTGATTTATACGTAGCAGCATGATTATGGCTAACATCAATAATTATAGCATAGTCCGCATGAAACTGTATTGATCAGCACAAATGCGCAGTTGTGTCCGATGTATGTGCATATGCAAACAGATCATTCATTATTATTATTATTATTATGTGTTCGTGCGTATGCATAATGTACGTGCTTCTACCACAGCACGAGCATTAATAGTAGGCCTAATCAGGTGTGTGGCGTGCCGAACTGGTGCCTGTGCAATATCACTTGCGTATGAGTGCGCGTGTGAGTGTGCATGAGTACTGTACATGACAAATGTATGCTCTTTCATTTTACAAGGGTGTGTGTAGGCATTTGCCTTGATCAATGACTCTCCCCGATGCTCTGCCACTGTGGCTTGTTATGAGAGCCATGCACTCTCCAAGATTGCTCTAGCCTAGATGAGACAGAGAGAGAGAGAGCGAGAGAGAGAGAGAGAGTTTGGGGGGGGGGGGGGGGGGTAAATGCTGACACGGTAATGCTGACACGACCATAGGGTACTATAAAGGTCGGTCCATTCATACGGGTTTAGGGCCATGGAGGTTTACAATTTAGGCATTTAGCAGACGCTCTTAATCCAGAGTGATTTACAGTAAGCAAGAACAACACATAATACATCGAATACATACATGAAGAATCATAAGTATAAGCAAAGAACCTAACATCTGTCTAACAGCGGGATGTCTAATGCAACTATGCGCGTACAGTATACACTGTAGAGTCCTACAGTATGTCTACATAAAATGAATAGGTCGAGGGTCCATGAGAATGAATTGTGATGCTGTGAATGATGTGAATTCTTACAGATGACAAAAGAAATTATACAGTATTGAGGCTTTTTTGATGTGAACATACTGTAGGTTATTTATTTACAAAGTATGAAAAGGGCATGCTATAAACCTGTAGCTGGGCAATTTCTGCATTTTATTGCAGGGGGTATATTATAGTATATATAGTATATTTAGCCATGGGTCCAGAAAAGCACAATACTGCTGCATTATGGTTGCTAAATAATCCATTAAAGCTTGACATTACATTATTGCTTTACAACAAATACTTGGCAGCACTGCAGGGCTTACAAGCCTTAGTATTTTGTCCACAAACAGAATTCAGAGCATCTGAGATATAATTGCAAATCATGTACAGTAGGCCATATACGTTCATTAAAAAGCTAACTAGGCACATTTGTTTTATTTAATAAAACACAGGGAAACAAAATAACACTACAATGCATGCCTGCCCTCACAGTACAAAACTCTGATGCTGGCCTTCAAAGCAACCAAAGGTATGGCACCCCCATATCCTGCAAGTCTGATCGAACCCTATACAAACCCTCCCGCACGCTCAGATCAGCCAACACAGCGAAGCTGAAAACCCACCTCTTCAGACTCCATCTTAGCCCGTAGCACTTGCCCAAGCCCTGACGACCTTACAGGCGTAACTTTTCTAACTTAGATAGCATTTTATGTAGACCTAGCACTATATATATATATATAGGAATGAATGAAAAACTTTATTCTGAACATAACAAGTCAAATAATTAACAGAAGTACAATATAGAAGAAAAAATATATAATAATATTCCCAAAGTATAAACAACAAGAAAAATAATAATAATTATTATAATAATAATAAACAAGCCACACTGGCCGCATAAGTATAATTGTTTTTTTCTCTTCTTTTTTATTAATATATATATATATATATATATATATATATATTTTTTTTTTTTTTTTTTTTTTTTTAATTAACTTTTGTATATATATATATATATATATATATATATATATGCATGGTTTCATTATATAAATATTCCACTGTTAGGTTCTTACAGGTATATGTAACTTAGTGTGTCTGCCAAAATGCCAAAATGGTAAATTTTAAATTGTAGAGTTTCAGCACCACGGACAGCGCTCATGTCATTTCAGAACACGCTTCTCTTCTGACATGCACAGTCCTCTAATAAAATGAAGGTCAATGTGATGGCCGATCCGGCAGGCCCGCATGGTCTAGACTCTGGGGCACCCCTCCTACAGTATGTATGTACTGTACTGTATGTATGTATAGTCCCCACAAATGTACCAATCACAGCTCACGTTGCAGTGCATGACATCATCAGGCTGAAATTGGACAGTGTGTGCTTACTGTAGCAGACACACCATGAGCAACACTGAAGTCGTTCATAAGCTGATCACTCAGTAACTTGGTAGCTAAAGATTGGACAGTTATTAGATTGCCTCATTTATGTTATGTTTAGGTTTATATGTAACAAATCTGACAACGGATTGCATCATGGCCCCCGATACTTGGATCTCCTTGGCGAGTTTCGTGTCGATTTATTACAGACTGACAACTGCATGACGTAGCCTCTAGATGCTGCAGCCTCTACGAGCCCCCGCATCTTGTATTCTCCTTACCTGGTTGCGTTCTACTTTTTCTTCTGTTCTCAAAGCCCATCTGAAATAAACATTCCTCTTTCCATGCTGGTGCATATGTCACCTTGGCGACAGCTCCAAATAGAATGAAAGTGAGCCCGCAACGCTTTCTCGCGCTGAATTATCATACTTATCGCAATTAGTGGCCAACAATAGCCCTCCAGAAGGGCTCATTTCTATGACTCTATCCGTCATATACTCCACTCGTTGCCTCTTGGGAGAGTTGTCACTCCTCAGTTGCCAGCTATTTTTATGTATTTATTTTACTTTTAGAGCTATTTCTACCTTTTTTTTGACTGATCAAGCTCTCACTCCCCTCCCTTTATCAACCTTCGCTCTCGCTCCCCTGGAAGCCTATAGTTGTTGTTTCTTTCCATTTCTCGTCTATCGCTTCATCTTTAATTCCTTCCATCTCCTTGTTCTTTGTCTCTGTCTGTCTGTCTGTCTGTCTGTCTGTCTGTCTGTCTGTCTGTCTGTCTGTCTGTCTGTCTGTATGTTCGTCCGTCCGTCCGTCCGTCCGTCTGTCCGTCTGTCTGCCTGTTTTCCCTCTGTTCTTCCTGTCTCCCCTCTCTTGTTCCTTCCACATGTTTTTATTTCCCCAACCCCCAACACACACACACACACACACGTGCGCGCGCGCCTTTCATTTCCCCCACCACCCTGGCTGTTGTGTGTGTTTGTGCTCCAGGCACAGGTGCAGGGGCTTATCGTTCAGTATAGCCCGGTGCGTGATAACAGGCCAACATCAGCAGAGAGGGTGGCTGGGGGCTGAGGCGTGGCGGTGGGGTTCTGCTGCTGCTGCTTCAAGCCACAGGCACAGAGCTCCATCACTGCATGACCCTCTGCTTCCAGCCTATCAGCTAATGTGCTCTCTGCTGCTGCAAGAGAGGATGATGGGAGGTAGGAGAGGAGCCGGGTCAATAACAGCATAGAGGAGACTAGGCAGTTCTAATCGCCCCAATGATGATATCTGTGTGTATGTCTGCATGCATGTGTGTGTGTGTGTGTGTGTGTGTGTGTGTGTGTGTGTGTGTGTGTGTGTGTGTGTGTGTGTGTGTGTGTGTGTGTGTGTGTGTGTGTGTGTGTGTGTGTGTGTGTGCGTGCGTGCGTGCGTGTCTGTGCGCGCGTGTCTGTGTGTGTGTGTGTGCATGTCTGTGCATATAAGCTTAGGTTTTAATGATCATTTTGTATGCAAGAGAGAGAGATAGAGAGAGAGTGCATTTTCTGAATGTTTGTCTGAGTCTAGGGTGAGAGTGAACTATTATTATTCCAATGTGCAAACTTATTTCCATTCTTATCTGCGTACACTTGGGTGGACGTGCGCTCTTCTGAACTCCCAGGTGTATACTTTGCTGTGACTTTCCTCTAACCTCAGATTGGTGACATTAGCAGCAGACTGTCCGGCTGAGAACGGATGCTAGCGATTCACATTTCAAATGATTCGGAGGGCAGGGAGGCTGCAGACTTTATAATAGCTCGCACCTCATTGCCATGCAGACAGTCAGTGCATGTGGCACTGAGTTCGTCATCAAATCGTCACACACAAACATACAAGTGGCACAATCAATTCAGGTTGTCCCCTTGGTGAAAGTATTGTGTTTGCATTTTCTTAACTTATAGTTATTTCACACCCCTGGCACATGTTCAGTGCGTCTATAATGCTGGCCCCTGAGCACTGGGCATGCCTTGCAAAGAGGGTGCTGTGATAGTAACTGTATAAAATGTGGATGTACATGTAGGCTACCAGTCAAGGTTAGTTATGTTAGTTATTTTTCACGTGTGTCAGTGTCAGGGGTGACATTCATGCAGGTCAGAAAAGGTCCAGACGGTTAACTCAACCGTCTGGGCACCTACAGTAGGCTACCAAGCCAGCCTAACGGCGTGCCGCAGGTTCGACTCAAACAGCATACCATTTAAAATCTATTAACCACCGTAAAGAAAAACATTATTCCGAGCCTTCCAGCCACAATTAAGGATGCTTATCCATCTTACAAAAAAAGGTCACATTCAACATTATCAAAGGCACTCCCTTTGATAATGTTGAATGTGACCTTTTGTATAGATTATTCAAGTTGAAATTTGCACCCCACCGTACAACAATGTTTGGACACGACCATAATAGTGATTCTACACTGCTATGTCTGTCTACATTGAGTGGTTTGCTCGTCAGTAACATTGCCCTGAAGTACAAGGCAATCACTGGTTGGCTCATGATGACACATGACAGATCAGAAGGTTACAATGACATTCTAGCTGTGAGACACGCATCATACATGTTCAGTTTTCATACAGCACTATATGGCATCACGCTATTGCATTTTCACTGACCACAAACGGTTAACATAGCTATGTATCTGTATCTTTTCCCTTTATTTTGTATCTATTGTCCAATGTGATTTTACAATGGTTTGGTTGCCTGTACAGGAAGCTGTGTGTAAACTAAAGGGATGGAAAAACAAATGAATAATCTGTGAATTTTGTATAAACTGTAGGAACAAATGACTGTTTTTCTACTGAGCCTGTTAAACTCTGTGTTTCTTGGTGGTTCTGGGTGGTAGTGGTGGAGTATGTATTGTACATGTACAGTGTATGGTGGTGCAGGAAACGAGAGGTGATATTTTCCTCTCGACGGTCGGGCACTGTGCAATGGCGACTTGTAATTATTATAAGAGAATCCAGAGTATAGAGTTGGAAAAAAATGAGCTTCACAACAATTAAATAAAGTGTTATATTTGCATGATTTCCTGTATTTTTATCGAGCAGAGATGTATTGTTGTGTATTCGAAGTGGATGTATGTCGACTTAACAATAGCCTAATGGTAAAAAAAAAAGAAATATCCATTGTTTAGTTTAATATCCATTAACTACTGATTGTCATGCCTTCATTTTTGTTATCACCCTGCAGTACACAGCCCTACAAAGTGTAAGTGCAGTAACGACGCATAGAATCAAACTGATTAAAAAAAGGCTGTTTCAACTGGCCAGACAAATTGTTATTGGTAAAGAAGTCATATTTATTGCACTACATAATTGTATTTGAGTTAATTATGTATCCCCCAAAATCATGTAAGTTGATTTGACAAAATAAATAAGTCAATGTAGTGTAGTACCTTGACTTTGTAGGGCTACAGTATGCTGTAATTCAACTTACCAGTACAATCAGATGCTGAAAGACAGATATATTCTTCTGCAGGCATTGGAAAAGTCTTTTCACATATTCCCACTCATGAGAGGATAATGTTTTATGTTGTTGGAACAAAAATCTTAATCAGACACCATGACGTCCAGCAAACCAAAACGAAATATGTTCACTTTGAAAATGGCTGCCACAGGATGCCTTACGGTATACGGGATTCATCTTTGTACCTGCATTCTAAATTATATGGGCCTGGCTACACTACAGTATGGAAATTACATTACATTACAGTAGAAATCAGAGATAAACTATTTATGTTAAAAACCTGTTCAACAGCGTAAGATATGAGTGTTCATGCTTGAAGGGTTTCATTTCAATACATCCATAAATCAGCATGTTAAAAGAGTATTCCTCCAAAATATTATAAATACGATTAGACTAGTTTCATCTTAACTTTAGGCCATATAATGCTTTACTTCTGAGTCTCTAAAGTGTTCATAGGTGTAAGCCTTAAAACAGAGTTGGCAGTGCAAGGGAATGTGAATGGACAGTTTTTAGGCATGATGAACTGTTCTAGGACAGTTAGAAAGCGCTACAGCAGTGATTCTCAAACGTTTCAATATCAATCATCAATCAAGGACCTCCAGTTTGGTATCCATTAGTGCTGCAGGCCCTCATAACTCAGAGAGCAAATGGAACCAAAATGGTCCTGTATAAGGGTCCATTTGATTCCATTTGTATAAACCTTGTACAAACCTTGGTTCCTAACTATCAATAATTTAGCTGGGGACCCCCTGGAATCCCCTCAATGACTTCTGGGGGTCCCCGGACCCATTCAATTCATTAGACCTGAGGCCGATTCTACAAATGTCTTCTAAATCCTAGATGTTTTGTTGATAACGTATGTTGCTATCAGTGGTTTGCAAACCTTTTTCATGTCAAGGACCTATACAATTATATGTATTTACCACCATCCCCCATCTCAACATATTTTTGTTCCAGAGACCCCCAGAAGAATAGTTTAAACATGTTTGCTTAACCCCCCCCCAACAAACCCGAATAATGCTTTTTAGCAAACCTAAAATGAGCGATACTTTCACTGAGTTACCTTCACTGAGGTTCTTGAGAGCGTTCAGTTTCAGTGTGTCAGTGCCGACGGGGAGCATGCTGTGCGTGTCCAGTCCACTACTGGACTAAAATGTTTTTCACCAAAATGTATCTGCAGGAGTCTTGTGATGGCGAGGTGACACTGCTGGCTTCCAGAATTAAGCAGTGATGGGATGATGGGATGATGGGAGCAGACACTTGATGGGAACATATCGTGGTGTGACCTTTCTTTTCCCTCAAACACACACACACTATAGCCTTCCTTCCTGCTCTCTGTTTTGAGGACAGGGGACAGCTGCAGGTTTGAATATCAGCGTCATCATTCTCGACCCTGCGCCCATTGTTTTCTGCTTTTTCTTCTTTGTTTTTTCTGCCGTGCATTAGTATGTAAAGCCTCTCTATCCCGTCTCTCAGCAGACACCTGTTTATCTAGGCCACAGAAACAATTAAAGGCTGCTTGGGGCAAAAGCACAATAGATTGGGAACTTGGTGGTGTGGGCATCCACTGACATTTGACAGGAGTTACTGGAAGAGAGAGGGACATAAATGTGGATAGAAACTTAGAAAGTACAAAAGTGCGTTAAGTCTACAAAAGTAACCAAATGGACCCATCAACAGAAATGGTTTACAGACACTTTCTGTCAAAGAACTTCATTTGTGAAGGGTTGTTTTGAGAAGGAAGAGGAAATACCTTTCCAATGCCTTGCACATTCTAAGCATCGAGCTTGATGTTCTCTTCAGATTCGTAGCGATGTAATCAATGGTATTTCCCTCACCATGATATCATTTCATGTTCCTGACATCATGTCATCAGTGAAAGCAACATATGCACACGATCCAGAGTACCAGTGAAAATAGCAACATATACGAAAGGAAATTCATGAATAAAAAATATATATTATATTTCTTATTTCTTTTCTCAGAACGTTTTCCACAGTACCACATTCTCACAGCGTTCAGTTATTATATAAATTTTCTCTGCTGAATCTCTCAGCAGAACGCCATCTAACCTTTCTCCTTACGATTTCTGTACAAAAAGAACTCTTTCTATATTTGCAATAAATTTTTATTGAGAAAAGACCATTTTCTATCAAGTGTCTTCTTTGTCTTTACATGCAATTACACCCAGCGGTTTTATGGGGACTGTGGAGCAATACGTGTTCAGACGACTCACTCAACTCTGGGAAAGTATCAGTGTGTTCCTGATCCTATTGCCTCCGGTGGTGGAAAAAGTTGTCTTCTCACATTTTTTACTTAAGTAAAAGTATCAAACTGCAATGTAGAAATATGTAGAAAAAGAGTAAAAAGTTGAAAGTACTCATGCAGAATGTCCCATTTCAAGTTTCAAATGTATACAAATATTGTGTAAAATAGTAGATCTGCAAGCTCACAATGCGTCGCAATCATAGGGTCGCAACGCAACACGTGAGCTTGTAGATCTGCTATTTTGAAAAAGTTGAAATGTATAGGTCTGAAGTGTTAAACGTTTTGTAATAATAATCCAAATCTGCAAAGTAACTAGAAATACTCAGGTAAATACTCAAGTAAAGTACAAATAATTCAAAATTGTTAAGTAAATGTACTTAGTTACAACTAGAACTGCACTTGTTGCACACTAGTAGGCCATAAATGGCCAACTAGTGCGCAAGCAGAGCGCGCAAGTCCTTTCGACCGCTGTAAACTGTCAAATCTCAGTATCTCTGTGAAGGAACGTTTGAAATGTATAATTTTTAGATGTAACTATTTGCTACCTACCTACTTTATGCATATAAACACCTAGTATTATTAAGTATGATTCAAGTTTCTATCTATATAAGTTTGGGTGAAGAGCTACAGTAGTCATACATATACACACCACGTACTCTGGTCCCAGCAGATCAGGCACAACTTGCTATTTTATTGTCTCCACCAGGCCGAAGGCATGGGGGGAGAGTATGTTTTGCACTCCGTCCGTCCGTGTGTGTGTCCGTCCGTGAGCAGCTAATCTCGGCCACCGTTAACCCGGTCGATGCCAAATTTTGCACACACACTCCCTGGATGCCAACGATGAACCTCTGCCCCAAACTTTCCAGAACGGCCTGTTATAGCGCCACCAGGAGGCCGCTTTGTGCAAAACAAGTTTTTGCACAGTACACCTACAGATTTTGTCCAAACATCGCGCAAATTGGTACACAGTCTCTCTAGAGCCATTCAACGAAACGGGTCCATCCTGATTGGTTAAGATTGGCTTCCAAAGTTCACAGGAGTGCTCAGTTTCAAACAAAATGCTGCAAATCATGAACACATTGCGTGATTTCCGTGAAATTGTGCACGCACATTCCCACTAGGCAGAGGAAGAAATGCCACATGAACAATTTCAACTCAGCCTCAAGGTGGCGCTATAACTGGCCGAAAAGTGTTTTTACCTCTAACTGCACGGATCTGTGGATAACTTTGTATGCCAACTCCCTAGTTTACTTTTGTTGCCCTTTTATCCAACCACCAGATGAAGGCAAGCTGCAATGTCCTACATTCCTATCCTGGTGGAGACCTGTGCCCAGAAGGGCACTTTTTCTAGTTTTTACTGATTATGTATATAGTATACGTATGACTAGCTCTAAATGATGACGTAAGAGATATGGTCATTTGTGGTCGTTTGGTCCCAGCAAAGCAGGCATATACTATATAGGCATATACTATATATAGTATATATATAGTATATAGGCATATACTATAAACGTATACATATATACTATATAGAGTGTGTAGTTGTAAGTTGATTAGCGGTATACTGTGGTTACTTTGCGCCAAAAACCGTGACAGCTGTCCCGCCATTTGATGTTTATGCAAGAAAACAGCAAATCTGTGCCTGGTTTGCTGGGACCAAACGACCACAAATGACCATATTTCTTATGTCATCATTAAGAGCTAGTCATACATATACACACCACGTACTCTGGTCCCAGCAGATCAGGCACAATTTGCTATTTTATTTTTACTGATTATGTATATAGTATACGTATGACTAACTGTAAATGATGACGTAAGAAATATATATAGTATATAGGCATATACTATATACGTATACATATATACTATATAGAGTGTGTATGTAAGTTGATTAGCGGGATACTGTGGTTACTTTGCGCCAAAAACTGTGACAGCTGTCCCGCCATTTGATGTTTATACAAGAAAACAGCAAATCTGTGCCTGGTTTGCTGGGACCAAACGACCACAAATGACCATATTTCTTACGTCATCATTAAGAGCTAGTCATACATATACACACCACGTACTCTGGTCCCAGCAGATCAGGCACAATTTGCTATTTTATTTTTACTGATTATGTATATAGTATACGTATGACTAGCTCTAAATGATGACGTAAGAAATATATATAGTATAGTATATAGGCATATACTATATACGTATACATATATACTCTATACTCTATACTGTATAAAGTGTGTAGTTGTAAGTTGATTAGCGGTATACTGTGGTTACTTTGCGCCAAAAACCGTGACAGCTGTCCCGCCATTTGATGTTTATGCAAGAAAACAGCAAATCTGTGCCTGGTTTGCTGGGACCAAATGACCACAAATGTCCATATTTCTTAAGTCATCATTAAGAGCTAGTCATACATATACACACCACGTACCCTGGTCCCAGCAGATCAGGCACAATTTGCTATTTTATTTTTACTGATTATGTATATAGTATACGTATGACTAGCTCTAAATGATGACGTAAGAGATATGGTCATTTGTGGTCGTTTGGTCCCAGCAAAGCAGGCATATACTATATAGGCATATACTATATATAGTATATATATATAGTATATAGGCATATACTATATACTCTATACTGTATAAAGTGTGTAGTTGTAAGTTGATTAGCGGTATACTGTGGTTACTTTGCGCCAAAAACCGTGACAGCTGTCCCGCCATTTGATGTTTATGCAAGAAAACAGCAAATCTGTGCCTGGTTTGCTGGGACCAAATGACCACAAACTAGAAAAAGTGCCCTTCTGGGCACAGGTCTCCACCAGGTTATCCACAGATCCGTGCAGTTAGAGGTAAAAACACTTTTCGGCCAGTTATAGCGCCACCTTGAGGCTGAGTTGAAATTGTTCATGTGGCATTTCGTCCTCGGCCTAGTGGGAATGTGCTTGCACAATTTCACGGAAATCACGCGATGTGTTCATGATTTGCAGCATTTTGTTTGAAACTGAGCACTCCTGTGAACTTTGGAAGCCAATCTTAACCAATCAGGATGGAGTCTGAGAAATCTGAAAGACCCGTTTCGTTGAATGGCTCTAGAGAGACTGTGTACTAATTTGCGTGATGTTTGGACAAAATCTGTAGGTTTACTGTGAAAAAACTTGTTTTGCACAAAGCGGCCTCCTGGTGGCGCTATAACAGGCCGTTCTGGAAAGTTTGGGGCAGAGGTTCATCGTTGGCATCCAGGGAGTGTGTGTGCAAAATTTGGCATAGACCGGGTTAACGGTGGCCGAGATTAGCTGTTCACGGACACACGGACGGACACACACACGGACGGACGGACACACACACGGACGGACGGACACACGGACGGACGAAGTGCAAAACATACTCTCCCCACATGCCTTCGGCCTGGTGGAGACAATTACCATATTTCTTACGTCATCATTAAGAGCTAGTCATACATATACACACCACGTACTCTGGTCCCAGCAGATCAGGCACAATTTGCTATTTTATTTTTACTGATTATGTATATATTATACGTATGACTAGCTCTAAATGATGACGTAAGAAATATGGTCATTTGTGGTCATTTGGTCCCAGCAAAACAGGCACAGATTTGATGTTTTTCTGCATAAACATCGAATGGCGGGACAGCTGACACGGCGGAAGAGATCGGGCGAAAACATTACTTGCGCGCTCTGCTTGCGCAAGTAATGACTGTGTGTTCATTCTACAGGTGTGCCCCGTGCCTAATCTATAATTGAATACCCCTGCTCAGCATGCTCTAAGTGAAAACAGGTGTGTTGGCTGGCGGTGTGTGGGGCCAGTGGCATTCCTCACTACACCCTCTTCACCTGTGGGTGTCACACACGACCCCTTCGTGGAGTTCAGCCTGTCAGCCAATAACCTGCTCAGCAGTGCAGACACGAGCGTGCTGGAGCGTGTCCTTGTTGGGACGAAGAGTTGATGGAGGAGAAATAGAATACAACAGCGTGCAGAGCTCAATTCTCACCTGAAATGCCCGAGCTGCTGAACATTGTCTTTAGTTTTAAGATTTTTCAAAAATGGCACGCGCTCACACGCATCCCCGCACACACGCGCACACACGCACACACTCACACACGCACACGCACACGCACACACGCACACACACACACACACACACACACACACACACACACACACACACACACACACACACACACACACACACAGTGATCTATGGGGTGTCTGTTAGTGTGTAATGAGGCGATAAATGTCAGGTCTGCACACATACACACTCATGCATGTAACGTTGTGTCAATTAATTAATCATTTGCGTGGCTATTGACCTGATCAATAACACACACGATCGCGCATGCATTCAATCACGCAACAAAGACAACTGGGATTAATCAGAACTTTGATCTGAGCACCGCTAATTGCCGACTCAGTACTATTTCCTGCTGATGTGTGATCTTTTTTTAAATTGTTTTTAATACGTTCGACTTAGAAAACAGAGAGAAACAGAGAGAGAGAGAGAGAGAGAGAGTCATGTATCTGAGCTAGCTTGGGATAAGGCTCAAGGTTTCTATAAATCTCACCACAACATAATAAAGCCATTGCTGAGCAAAGTCCGGCATCTGTTCTGCTTTAGAATATTATTGATCATGTGAGTTGAGACTGAGAGTGACTATAGTATGATCTTGGTACAACAGCATGAGATTAACTGTACATTTAATGTTTTGCATGGACTATGTTTAAGGATTCTCATTGCACCTATACAGTATACCAATACCTTTGGGGTGAACATTGACAAAGGCCCCTTTTCCACTATGGGGTGGAACCAGAACTATCCAGAACCTGAACCTATTTTTTTTAGTTCTGGGTTTGTTTCCACAGCCCACAGCGCGGTACGGCACGGTTTCAGACCAGGTTCTCAGAACCTTTTTTCGGCCCTGCTTTTGAGGTAGTACTAACGCTGAGTTCTGGGAACCTATGGGCGGGGCCAGCAGCGCTGCTGCTCTCGATTGGTCGAGCTGAGGTGACAGCACTCTGAGCACCGAGGAGACCGGAGCGAGGAGAAGCGCACACAAGTTGACACAACACAACAGCGCACATTTTAAACTCCTAAGTGCGACACAGCGACAGCGGACACACATAAAAATAACCTGGAAAAGCACACAGAAACACTATGGCCACGAGAGAGGGAGAGACAGAGCTTGTGTGTGCGTGAGGGAGAGAGAGCCATAAAGCTGTCGCGACGAGTTGTTTGCTTGCAGTTGTTGTTCTACACTACAGCTAACAGCTAGGCTAACTGCAGATGTGTGTGTGCGTGTGTGTGTATGTGTTTGCGTGCGTGTGCTCGCGCGCGAGAGCGATATAATCTATTCTAAATTGCCAGAACAGAATTTTCTTTCTTTTTCAGGGCAAGGCATTAGGCATATCATTACTAGAAATGTGCTGTACACAATACTACACATTGGAAGAATTAAATTCAACTAGCACAACGGTTAAATGATTTGTATTTGCACATTTCTTGATATTGACATTACAACTGGACTGGATGTTATGGCACAATTTGCTCAATCTGCTCAATACAAGAGGCACTATAATTGCAACCCACACAATGTTAAATGCTATATTCAAAAGGTGGGTTATCATTTATCATCATATGAGCTATAGCCTATATGAGATATATTTTTCTCTTGCAGTTTAAGCAAACTATTGTAGACAGGTAAAGGTTGGAGAACAACTGGTCGAATGCATTTAAAACGGGTGTTTTACTGTTGTCCCACTCCCCACATGGAAAGGAAATCCATATCGGCAAATATAGCCTATATAATGTATGCTGCATATATCCATGTTCATATAAACTACAGTATGTGCATATACAGTATATCTATTATGTATAGGAAATATATGTGACAGCTGTGGCATGTGGCTGCCACAGCTGTGGCACATGTGGCATATAAAAATATGTTCATATTATTGGTTTAAAAAAGTACAATAAAGCAAATAAATTTGAAAATAGACAATCTACAAGCTCACGTGTCTCATCGAGCTTGTAGTTTGTCTATTTTCAAATGGCCGAAATGTATTTAAGTAGAATACTATATATACAGCTACTTTCCACCACTGTTGAATAATAACCAGTCATTATTTAAACATGAATATCTCTGTATTCCGGGACCCCCCCGGCCGTGCCAAGGGGGAGGGGGCCCTGCCGGCCGAGCTACTCAGCAGTGGGGGAATAGGGGGGGGGGGGGGGCAGACTTAACAGGTTCTGGGTTCTGGTTATATGGAAACGGAAGCAGAACTTGGTTCTGGAACTACACATGGTTCTTGGTAGTTCTGGGTCCTGGAAAGTTCTGGTTCTGGTTCTGGTTCCACCCCATAGTGGAAAAGGGGCCGACTCTCTCCCTCTCTCTGCTCTCTTCCCCCATCTTAATAAAATATCTTCTGCATTGTGATGATAGGCATGATGAGTCGCACGACTGATGTGAAGAGCAAAATAGCCTCAAACTGTGTATTCATCGGACTGCAGGTGCAACTGAGAGAAACAGTGACCATGTCTGTTGAGTCAAAACTCACTAGTAGAGCTTTTGCTAGCCATTTTCCATATTTATCAACATCACACTCAAATTAACTACACTTCCCAGGCAGTGACGGCTCCAGAAAATTGTGACTGGGGGTGCTATGGGGGGGCTGGCTATTTTGAGGCTAACGAATCCCCCCCCCCCCCCCCCCCCCCCGGAGCCGTCCCTGTTCCCAGAGTTTGAATAAGGAGCTTTAGTCTAACAGAAACAAGAGAGAAGACCAAAAAGCTCCAAGTAAGTTCCATTCATGAGTTCAACCCCAAGACGCCAATGGTCAGTTAAAATGTTTATGGACTTGCATTGCATGTTTGTAATGCTGCTTCATGTGTTAATGTTTTAATTGCTACCGTTTCAATTGGTTAGCACATTGCAGCATTACCTTCATTGTGTGTGTGTGTGTGTGTGTGTGTGTGTGTGTGTGTGTGTGTGTGTGTGTGTGTTGGGCACTGTGTTCAAATACACTTGGCAGTGTTTTTGCCAGGTGAGGTGAAGCCTGGCCTACAGTACAACCTCTGCTGTTGGCTTTAAGCCAATTGGTATACTCTGAAATGCCGCCCAAGCCAATGCATGCTATATTCACCTTCGAGGCTTAGACCACTGAGGCAGAGCTCAGCAATGTTGCACTGGACCCTACTGGCTCACTAGCTCTGGTCCATAGCCATATGTGTGGTGGGGGGCTCCGGGCTCAGAGTGCATCCACTAAGGAAAGTAGGCTTTCTAATGACACAACCCGCCTTTGTTTTGGTGAGTAGCAAAAACGTTCTTTTTATTTACGCTAAAGAGGAGAGGCTGGTCTGATTTCACTTTGAGATTTAAAACCGAAAGTCCCATAGCCTTATACTGCAGGGCAGAATGGTAGAAGCAGTAGAAGGCTATGGACCAGAGCTACTGGCTCACCTGAGTGAGGAGCTCCCACTGGGAGGACGGATAGCACCTCCGTCTTATTCCTCCCATTCAAAATGCAGTGGTGGGGCACAGGTGCATTACTTCTGCACCCTGGGAATTACTGTTGTGACGGCCCCCTGGGCCTTTAGTCTACTATATGGGGTTCTGTGTGTGTGTGTGCCTTTAACCATTCTGTGTGTGTGTGTGTGCCTTTAACCATTCTAATGCAGTGCTGGATTGGAGGGCGGAGCCAGAGATGATTAGTGGAAGGGGAGACACCTGGCTAGTGTCCTCCCCAAACACTATTTAAGAGACCTGCTCTCACAGCACTACAGTACAGATCTGCATTTCTCCACAGGGGCGGCCGCAGGAGAGAACCCTTGTTCTTTTATTTGTTGTTTGGTTATAAGATTTGGGCAGCATGTTTCCCTGCCAGTTTCAGTTGGAAACTTAAATTCTTTAATTACTATTTCTATTATCAAGTATGAAATAAAATACTTATTTTTGGATTGTCCTCCGGTGTGGTTTCCCCTTTTTCGTTATGGCCCCAGAGCCAGCCATAACACTGTTGAATATGAGGATTGGAAGTGCGATGATGAAAATGATAATGATTTACAATTTAGAAGATGTTCTTATGAGCTTATTGTACAAAATGTAAGTTTGGAGTAGTGTTTAGAGAACGATGTAATGCAAATGGCAAAAACATAGCTCTATGCCACGATCTCGGCAAGAAAGGAGAGGGTGATGATTATGATGATGATGGTGTGAATGTAACTATGCAGATTAGATTTTAAGAAACAGTATGTTATGCCTCAACCCATCAACACTGTTAGATGGAACAGAATGGACAAGACGATAAAAGGTTCCTACAAGCACCCTGAGCTCCAAGCTAATCAAATGTTATGTGTGCCCATTTCCGCCTGCAAGATGGAATTTGCCTGAAATGAGTTCACCATTATTGGATTCTTTTCTTGTGTGAAGATAAAGGTAGAGGCTACAATTATTTTTGTGCGTTTTGTTTTTCATCAACAAAACAACTAAACTGTATCTTCTCTTTCTCCCCAGCTGATAGAACTTCATTCTACAATAGCTTTATGTACCCAAAAACTCAACACAAATATAAACAGACAAGCACATGCAAACACATTTCAAATGCAGATACATTTCTCTCTCTCTCTCTCTCTCTCTCTCTAAAATGGGATGTGGCTTGTGCAGCATTCACATTTTTGATTGCTTGATTGAATTAGTCCAAAATGTGAACAGCACATGGTACAGTAAGACATTAAAGCTAAAAGGATAACAGAACTTCCAACAAGCAATTTGCAATTTAGGCAGAGGCTCTTAATCCAGAGTGATTTACAGTAAGCAAGAACAAAACATGGTAAAACTAGAAAAAGTGCCCCTCGGGGCACAGGTCTCCACCAGGCCATGTGTTTTGCAAAAATCCACCTGTTGGTGGCGCTATAACAGGCCAATGTGAAAAGGGTGGGATATATTCCTCAGCCTAGTAGGAAAGTCTGTGAAAGATTTCACGCTGCGTTGATGATTTGAGGCTTTTTTTGTTTCAAAAGGGTCAATCCTGCAAACTTTGAAAGCCAATGTTAGCCAATTACGATGGAATATGAAATATCGGACAGATCCACCTTGAACACATGACTATAGAGATAGTGTGTAACGATTTGCGGGATTTTTGGACAGAATCTGTAGGAGTAATATGAAAAAAAGTCGGCCTCCTGGTGGCGCTATAACAGGCCGTTCTGGACATTTTGGGGCAGAGGTTCATCGTTGGCATCTAGTGGAGACACCGAGACAATAATACTTAAAGAATAGTAATCAGTTGCACCACTCAGTTCACACGGGTGTGATTTTTGAGCGGTGCAACCACTCCAAGGAACCGCAATGTCCGTGTGTCCGTGTTCACCTATGTGTTGTTCACCTATGTGTTGGTTAATGAGCACTAGTATATGACTATGAGTACCAGTAGGGGTGCTGTTGTGCCAGAAACAGAGAGAGGGATAGTGCTGCACTGTTGCCTGCTAATGAGAGAGAGAGAGATATATATATAGAGAGAGAGAGAGAGAGGGAGTGCACCACTCAGTTCACAAGGGTGTGATTTTTTGTGAATGTCCAGCTTCCCTGCGTTGGCTGATATCTGAGGGTTTGTAGGGTCCGATCAGACTTGCAAGATATGGGGGTGCCGAGGGGGAGCAGAGTATATACCTACCATTAGTGCTATCTGTATCCAGTAACCTGATTTTCCTGTGTGGTTTGGAGGCAGCAGTAAAGCATGATTTTGCATCCCCTCACGTTAACATGCAAATTGAGAACTCGATCCGAATCCCATGGCATTGAGTGCTTCCCTTTTTGATTGCTGGGTGTAGCGTTACCCTTTTGAGGTCTTGTTTAGAGCCAATCTGTTTCTAAGAAACAGACTT
>NC_139702.1:28464984-28544984 GCF_964188405.1 Protomyctophum parallelum | reverse complement strand
GCGGCCCACAGAGCGCCCCCTTGTGGCCCATGAAAGAATTTCAAAAAAAAAAAAAAAATGATTTTTTTCTTTTTTTTTTTTTTTTAAGGGTCCCAGATATAAATGGCATTAAATGTGGGTCAGTAGCCTATGCATGTCAAACTGGGCATCCTTTTCAAATGGGGTCTTGCCCTGAAAATGAATTTTCAGGGCAAGACCTCGACCTCGCGCGTGCAGACTCGGCCCCCAGCCTGGTACGCTAGTCAAAATATGGCCCTTGAGGAAAATTAATTGGGGAACCCTGGTATATGGCAATGGTATTTTAGTGCATGCTCCCAACACACACACACACACAACCCTAGGGCCCGATTCATCAAGAAATGTATGCTCATATTCTGACCATTTCTTCGTTTACCTGTCGGATACATGCCCATTTCCGACATACGACAGCGATATGATATTAATCAAATATAGACTGATTTCCCCTCATAAGCTCTGATGAATATATCTGATATATATTTTACCTCTGCAAAAGGTGAGTGAGCATCTTATCATCATACGTCATCATCATCTCATTCCGGCCAATCACAATTTGCGTCCTCACCTTCGTCATGTGTTGTGCAATGTTTGAATGTCCATTCATTGGGACAAAAATGTGGTTACAGCCAAAAGCTGGACAAAGGGGGGGGGAAATCACACCCGTGTGAAGTGAGGGTGAGTTCTCTTATCATCATGACAATGTTTTGACTCTGGCAGTCAATGGGTTCATCTTTCATAATGACTTTTCACAAAAATATTAAAAATAGATATCATAGGGGGCAATATCGGTGAAAATGTGGGTATTATTTTAAACATATTCCTAAAAATATATAATATATATTTGGTCCACCCATTCCTGGGACATGTGCAGGTCCAGTGAAAACTGAAAAGAATAAATAAAAGACCATTGTGGGTGTATTTTCTCTATGACTCTATCACTAAACACGGTGAAATTCACCCAAACATAATATATGCCTGTAGAACAAAACATGGGAACAAACCTACTGTAACTACCTGTACTGTGGGCCAGAAATCTGATTTGGGCTGCCAGTCTGAACAGTCTTCAGACTGAACACATAATGCCATGTGTAAATGGAGTTGTAGTGTTCTCATGCAGTGTAGAGAACTGTCACTAAACACAGAGTTAAGCCGCAGCCAATGACAACAGAGACACAGTAAGATTTTACCATTTACTGTTGCTCTTCCTCATGATTCTTAATTGTCAGCATTGTAAACAGTTCACAGTAAAAATAAACCAATTGAGTAGCTAATCACCTAAACACACTCAAGGCAATTAGCAGGATGATGCTCTGCAGGCAGCAGCAAACAATGTTCAAGAAATAACTTCCCAAAACTCCAAATAAACTTGTACAAAAGTCAAACTGGTCACAGGTTAGCATAACTGAAAACAACAATACAACTTACGGCATTGTCTCTAAAATGCTTCCAAGTGCTGCAACAAAATGGTGCTGGCAGGAAGTGGCTCATTAAATAGAAAGAGTTTTCAAAATAAAAAGCACTGTTACACAACTTCACAAGTACTTCCAAGCTTTTCTACAGGAGTCATAGTTGAGATAGATTTATTTATTTGTGGTAAGACCTTGTATAGGAGGCCATTAAAGTTTCTCTTGTTTCACTCTGTAGAGATCAATTGTACATTGTATGGTGAGGGAGATGAAACTGCGCGAAAGTTAATGAATGCTACAAATAAGGGATTGGCTGTGTGTGTGTGTGTGTGTGTGTGTGTGTGTGAGAGCGTGTGTGCGTGTTTGAGTGTGTGCGTGTGCGTGTGTGTGAGAGAGAGAGAGAGAGAAAGAGAGCTACAAATTGGATGACAGGTCTTGGCCACTGCGTAGCTTGGAATAATCTATAATGAAAAAGAGAAGCTGCAAAAATTGATTTTTCTACCATGGTATTATAGGCTGCAATGGTCACTGTGGGGTATACCTTTATGTGGGTACTGGGTAGTTTGTAAGTGGGTGCATATCTTATACTGTGTGTGTGCGTGCTCTGCAGCCTGCACACAGTAGGCCTGTGTGTGCGTGTGCGAATGTGCGCGCGTGCGTGTGCTCGCATGAATGACCACCACGAGTGTATAAGAAAGGTTTTCGTTTTTGCTGTAATTTCTCCCTCCTTCCATCCATCAGACCTCCATTCAACACGAAGAGTTGAGAGAGGCTTGGCGAAGATAACTGCTTGTCAGCTGGGTTGAGATGTTCCTAATTGGATTTCCAATGGTGGAGCGTGAGAATGGGGCTGCGGGAGAGACACTTTGGAGGAGGATGGGGTTAGGGGGTTGACTCGTTGAGCAATATAGACGATAGAAGGTTATTCGTTCTTTTTATTTCTTCAATCAATTTTACACACACATAATATACACACACAGATATAGACAGGCAGTGTGGAGATGGTAGAGCAATGGGCTGTCGTGTAGCAGGTGCTTGGGAGTCAGTCATGCAAGGTTTTGGTGCCTTGATAGATGTCAAGGAAAATGGCTTTGTGATAGGAGGCCTTTGCTATGTTTCGCCAGTTTCAATTGAAACGGGCCTCCACCCTCAGGGCGGCCTCCAAGCTCCGACTAACCGTCAGGTGTCAGTCAACCCCTGCCCCCTCTCTCACTCACTGCCTTACTCTCTCCCACAATTAAGTTACACTTATTTCCCGTTAATAGCCTGTGTAAAATGTGCGCCATTGAGGTAAAGGGGAGACACTTTATTGTGAAGGGACGACAGGATGAGGAGAGGTGTTGTTGCTGTGTACTGTAATTGTCGAGAGTAATGGCTGCGCACGATATTGAACAGTCAAAACTATTTGTATCAATACACCTGTAACAACAGAATAATCATGTCATAGGTAGCCTATGGAGGCCTCATATTTGGTCTTGAAACGGGCCTCCAGATTGCTAAGGCCGCCCCTGGGAGCGGGTGTGAGAGTCTGGCAGAATAAAGGAGCAAGAGGAGTGGCAGGGTGAGAAGCAGCAAAGAAGTTATGTCGTAGTGACATGTCATGAGCGATTAGTCAACTATTGTAATAAACGGTCGTACAGAATTATCAGTCAGTTAAACTATAATACATTTATAATTTATATTCATGCAAAACATGTTCTTATTTTCTGCAAAAAAAATACAATACTTTATTAATTAAAATCCCACATCAGTGTGGGAGTGTATACCTTTCTTTTCATTAAGTACTAGTGCTATCGGCGATAGCACTATACCTAATGAAAATGAAAGGTATAGCCTATCGCCCGTATTTGGAAATGTTTGATAACCTAGAGATCCATCCACCAGCTTGCCAGCTCAGATGGCATGCTTTTCAATGTGCGAGGCCAACTCAGACGGCATGCTTTTCAATGTGCGAGGCCAACTCAGACGAGTGCAGTACTTTCATCCGACGGATCATTGGTCCGAACGACAACCGACCTCCTCCCTCACCCTAACCCTAACCTCCCCCGGGGCAGACACCTAAACCTAACCGCAACCCTCTCCCGACCCGCAGCGCACCTCGGAGCATTGATCCTTCGGAGCAATGCTCCGTCGGATGATAGTATGCCTCCCAACTCAGACGGCATGCTTTTCAATGAAGGCCATCGGCTGCTCGGTGTGGGAACACCTCGTACCAGGGGCTTTTTATGCCTCGCTGTCAAGTGATGACACAATCACAGTGCTGGTGCAAATGGCATACCTAGGAACATTAACGGCTCATTCATATAGTCTGGATTTTTGGTGGTGAGGTGACCACCGCTCCGAGCTCCGGTGGTGAGGTGACCACCGGAGCTGAAATAACGTTGTGCGATGTTGAGTAAAAACAGAGAGAAGGGCTGGGGCGGTGTGGTGGATCGTGACGTCATGTTGTAGTTCGGTGGTCACCTCACCACCGAAAATCCAGACTATGAATATAACGCTTAAGAAGGAACATGCACGGGGGCGTGGCATGGTCTCCTGAGGGAGGTTTGCACATGCTCAGTGTAAACAGGAACTGCGATGATGGAGTGTTCCAGCAGAGGTGCTAGAGGTGCATGAGAGTTGCTGACCCTGGCTGAACTGAAATAATAAAAAGGACATAAAAAAAAGAGAATAGTACAAGTTTGTGTATAACAGACTGAAAGACATGACGAGTATGTTTACAGCATTGTACTGTGTGGGCATCAGTTTTTTTCTTTGATGTTGGTGAGTAAAAATCCACATGAATGTCTTCATGCTCATGTTCTTCATTAGTTTGCATCGTGTTTAGACGAAATGCATGTTCATTCTGGTCTGTAAGCAATGCCAAAGAACAACTTTGCAAAGTGGTTCAATTGTAACACATGCCATACCATTTCATACCATTATGTAATATTTACATATTTGACATATTGGCCAATATTATGTTCAGGCAGCTGTCTTTCAATTACAGAGTGTATTCTAAATTAGTTTAGGGTTGTATAACATTGTACAACTCAATCAATCAAACGTTTTATCTTTTTTGTGTAATCAATGTATTTTCCCATTGAACTGGCTCAAACACTCAAACTGGTACACCCGGTACTATTTAAAATTTCCCTTATGTTTGATACATTTTCTTATCACACCCATGGTATGAAAACAATGTTAAAGAGTTGCTTCAATGAAATATAATTGATTTAAGCTGAAAACAATATGTTTATTGGTGTTTTTTTGCGTTGTTACATTTATCGCGCATGCCATTACAATTAATCCCATATGCACAGCAAATGTAACACTGGAACTAGCCTGGCTAATAAGCCAGACTGAATCAGTCGTTGGCAAAAACGATGTGTGGCTTGATTTGAGTCTGGCTTATTAGTCAGGCTACACTGGAACAGCGTCCACGTTCGGTTTAATAACTCCCGACCTGTTTCATCAATTGAAACACTTTAAGTGGTTTATAGTAGCAGACATGTGTAGGTCCGTTGCCTGAAAATATTACATATGTAGATAAACGGATCTCTGAGTAAAAGAGTGAAACGTGCAAAATGTTACAACCATGGCGGCTCTCCCCTACTAAATGTTAATGTTTTTGTATATTTTTCTTTTGTGGATTTTACATGTTCTTTTGATGCTCGCTTTGATTGTAGTACAATCTTTTATTTTTGTGAAATGACAAAGGAACATGGATACTGTTCATTCAAGTGCTGTGGATGATATAAAACATTTGAAAAGGGAAGGGGTGACTGCTGTTTAATTCTCAAATGTTCTGGATCTCATTATTTACATCACAAGTTATTGAGCTTTCTATCTATAGCACCTCTGCTGGAACAATCGATTGTCGCAGTTCCTGTTTACACTGAGCATGTGCAAACCTCCCGCAGGAGACCGTGCCACGCCCCTGTGCATGTTCCTTCTTAATGTTCCTAGTGGCATACACACGGCACAGTTCTCCTTCAACTTCCTGAAGTTCTCATGGTATCTTATTTCCCTGGGTTACTTCCATCATAGCCTCGATACCCAGGCTTTCATTTCGTCTGCGCGAAAGATGAAAGCCTGGAAAAAGCCGTGGGCTGAACCAGTCTAAAAGTGGGAGTCAACCCTTCCGCGTAGGCGTCGCTCTAAATGATGTGACGTAGCGCTGCACTAGGGGGGAGAGGAGGGGTCGGGGGTGACGGACAGATCGATGAGATCCAATCAGGGTGCGCGCTTTTCTGAGACGCGACCCTCCCATCTAGGCCAGAAATGTCTCTGCTTAGGTCAGGCTACTTCCATCATGCAGTTTTCAGCCGCCAAGCGTAAATTTAGTGGGGGGGGGATAGGTATCTTGCCTAAATAAAAAATCTGTGGAAATCAAACATTGTTTTGCTAGTTTTTAGAATATTATACTGTACTTTAACTCGAGTCCCCCAGGGGTCTCGGCTTGGACCCCTCCTTTTTCTCCACTACACTGAATTCTGGACTCTTTGCAGAAAATCGCCATTCTAATATCTATAAGCACACAACGGCTCGCATTGCACCATATTGTGAGCTTGTAAACGCTGTGCTATTATCACAGAATGTTCTTGTGCATCAGTGAAAATTGCTACCGTGCACATCAATAGAATCAAGATAATAGTCAGAGGATTAGCATGGTGGGCCATGAAGGCAGAAGCTATCGGTAAGACAAGGAGATATCGACATATAACGAGATATAGATGCGGTTGTTAATTATTATTATGCGCAGCTGTCTGCTTGCATCAACTGTCTGCTGCTCACCGCAAATTCCGCAATCACATGTTGAGCTGTTTGCGACGACAACACTATACAGTACACAGTAAAAATGTATGGCCTGGTTGTACACTCTCAGACTCAGAGTTATTAATATGAATGAATTTAACTGTGTATGATCATCCCTATAATGAACTCTGCCAGCCCAGATTTGATGCAAAGTTTTGCTGATAGCCACATCCAGATTACCAAGGGTGAGCCAGAAAATAGCAGCCAGGAGAATGAGACTAGCAGGACACTGCCAAAGGCATCAAGAACTGCCAGCCAGCCAGCCAGGACTTCCTTCCGGTGGCATGGACTGAAGGCAGTTTGCGTCGAGCTACAGCAATCCCTCGATTATAATCTTTATTTTAAACCCATAGAGACCAGAAAGCTATATTGGTTTCTCCACGTTTATCAGCTTCTTTACGTCTGAAATTAGTTTTGTTCAAAACGATTCAATCGTTCTTGTACAATACATGGCCGGCACGCGACGACAAACAAAGTTCACAATGGAGAACGCCGAGCTAGCTGCGCTCATGAGATCAATAGTACGTGAAGAAATAGCATCGGGACTGGAGTCTAGTCTACAGCCTATTAAGGATAACCTAAACAAGATTCAACAAAAAGTATCATCGTGCGTGGACAAGATTGACTCTCTCGAGACGGCAGCCAACGAGACTGATGAAAGGCTGTTACAACTGGAGAAGGAGAACAAAAGGCTATCTGAGGAAGTTAATTCATTAAAACAGAAGACGGAATCACTCGAAAATCACAGCAGAAAATTGAATGTGAGAATATACGGACTCTCAGAAAATGTAGAAATGGGCAACCCGACATCGTTTGTAAATGGAATGCTGAGTGATCTTTTTGGTCAAGAAATAGGTCCACCACCTTTTGTAAATATTGCCCATCGAATCGGAGCAAAGAACGGCAAGACGCCGCGATGCCTAATCGCCAAGTTAAGCAACTCTGATACAAGACAAAAGATTGTGCGTCTCGCCGGTGCAAAAGCTGGCTCAGGTGGGCTGCAGTATAAAGGACATAAGCTCAGTATTGTCCGCGATGTTACTGCAGAACAACGCAAGCAGCAATCTTCCTTCGATGGGCTCAGATCACTCCTACGCCAAACCGATCTACGCTACGGTGTAGCCTTCCCTGCTAAAATGCTCATCACCTTCAAGGATAAGACCCACACCTTTACTGATGCATCGGAGGCAATGAAATTCTACACAACTGAGATCAAACCAGGGCTGGCAACGGAGGCTGAAACACCACCACCACAGCAGCATGCCGACGACACAGTGGAGGCTCTCGAGGCAGCAACAGCCACAGTCTGACTGTCATTACTGTACAGTATGTATACACTACTACAGGTACAGGCTGAATACAGGTATGCGTATGACGACACCCGTATCCCACGCATATTAACTGAGGACTGCTGTAGTGTCGGTCAATGAAGATACAGTTCTTATGCAGATGGTTACTTTATTAATGAACAGGTTGGTTTAGTCAATCTTACAGCTCCCGGCTTTTCTACCGGTCTCCCTCTCTCTACTTCCTGCTTCCTAGTCTCACACATCAACTCTCGCGATACATCCCACTCCACTACATCCCTCTCTTCGTCAGAATTAAAGTTACCCACACTTTACAGAACCCAACCAAAAGACTTAGTCTTTACAAACAACAACAACAACAACCATTTCAAACACATTAAACAGTGCAAAATCTGAACAGTCAACAAGTCCCATTTCTTTTTTCTTTTTTTTTTTTCAACGTTCTCAATATGCATTCAGTGTCTTTGTTCCCTTATCTTAAGTGTCTCTGTATCGGGTCGGCTTCCTGATAACTCGGCCCCCCCTAGTAACTCTGTCATTGCCTGAGCCTGATATCACTTTAGGTGAACACTCTGCAGTGTTCGGTATGTCCTGCATGTCCAAACCTCCGGTTTCCTCATAACTTTCCGCTGGTACTCCAACGCCTGCCTGTGCTTCTGCTGGCATAGCAAAATCAAAGTCCATTTCCACAGGAGCATGGCGCAGATGTTTAACATTCCTTGTAACCCTAGAGCCATCCTGCGTGTTTATCAGTTCAAATGAATTGTCAGAGGTGTTTCTCAGGAGCACATAGCGAGCGTCTCTGAATCTAGTGTCCAGTTTTCCATTGTCTCTACTGGCGACATGGACCAGGTCTCCAACTTTGAAATTGTGTTCCTTCGCTCTATTTGTTCTGTCAGCGTAGTCCTTCATTTTGTCTGTGTATTCTCTGTGATGTTTTTGAATGTCCTTTGACCTTTCCTCTTCATCCACCAGGTTGGGTAGCTTGGTGCGAATGTCACGTCCAAACATGAGCATGGCTGGTGTTTCCCCCGATGCCCTGTGGGGCGTCGAACGATATGCTAAAAGGATATTTGGGAGTTCCTCCCTCCATTTATTTCCTTCACTTTCAGCTGCTCTGAAGGCCTTTTTAAGATATCTGTGGAACCGTTCAATTTTCCCATTTGATCTTGGATAGTACGGTGATGCACGTATGTGCTTGATCCCGCATGTAGCAAGGAAAGATTCAAACAGGTTTCCCACAAACGTCTTGGCATTATCAGTGACGGTCTCCAGGGGGTATCCAAAACGTGCAAATATATGCGTCAGCTCCTTAATGACTGTGGCTGAGGATGTGTCATTTATGACAACTGCTTCTGGGAATGAAGTGTAGTAATCTGTCAGAGTCAATATGTGGCTGTTCTCTATAGGGCCCACTATGTCGATGCCCAACTTAGTCCAGGGTCTGGGGGGCAGTTCGAGTGGTTGAAGGGGTTGATCATCATGCAGCGGTTGATTCAGCACACAAGCAGAGCAGTTTCGGACCAGTCTCTCGACATCTAGGTCCATATTAGGCCAGTAGAATTTGCTCCTCAGATATTGCTTGGTGCGGACCACACCCTGGTGAGTTTCGTGTGCAATTTTCAGTGCCTGTTTCACTTTCTGTTTTGGTAACACAATCCTGTGCCCCCTCAGTATCAGTCCGTCATATGTAGACAACTCACTCGAGAATCTGTCATAAGGCTGCAGTTCCAGTGGAATCGGGTCTGGCCATTTTCCCACCTCCACTATTGCCATGAGCTGCTTTAGCGTTTCATCCTCTGTCGTGGAGTGTTTAATGTCCTCAAGTGTCATTGCTTGTAAGCCGTGCATGGTCACTGAAAGCACTTTTCCTACATATGGTTCAACGTACCCGTTTTCCTCTGTGTCTGGTAAGGGTAGTCTTGACAGTGAGTCTGCCACGTTAGACTTTCCAACAATGTGTTCAATCTTGTAGTCATATGGCTGTAATCTCAATCCCAGTCTCTGAATCCTGGGTGGCAACAGTGTAGCCTTCTCAGGGTTGAACATGTAAATAAGAGGCTTGTGATCAGTCTGAAGTGTAAACATGCCTCCCCACAGATATGTTCTAAAGCGTTCGACAGCCCATACACATCCTAGAGCCTCTCGCTCTATCTGGGAATAGCGTCTCTCCGTAGGAGTAAGTGAGCGGCTTGCATAAGCGATCGGTTTATTCTGTCCGTCTTCCTGTTCTTGCAGCAGGACTGCGCCCAGTCCCACCGGGCTCGCATCACTTATGACCACAGTGGGTGCATTGATCTTGTAGTATGCTAGGCAGGGTTCACTCACCAGTGCTCTTTTCATGTCTTTGAATGACTTCTCAGTTTCTGATGTCCACTCCCACTCTTGACTCTTCCGTGTCAGTCTCCTGAGTGGTTCTGATATATTGGCATAGTCTGGAATAAATTTCATCAGAAACCCACATGTGCCTAAGAACGAGCGCAACAGCTGCACATTTTCAGGTCTCGGTGCATTACAGACAGCCTCTATTTTCTGGGGGTCTGGTTTTATGCCTTCTGCTGAGATCACATGTCCCAGCATCTCAATCTGGCGTAATCCAAAAACACATTTCTCTCTATTGAGGGTGAGACCCCTGTCTTTGCATCTCTGTAGCACTTGCCTCAGTCTCTGTTCCAGTTCTTTTCCGTTTTCAGCATGTATTGTCACATCATCCATGTAGCACACAACACCTGGCAATCCTGTCAGCATTGAGTCCATAGCCTTCTGGTAGGCTTCAGGTGCACTTGACAGCCCAAAGGGAACCTTCCTGAAACGGTAGCACCCTCTGTGGGTTATGAAAGTAGTCAAGTGTCTTGACTCTGGTGCCAATTCCACTTGCCAGAATCCTTTTCTATCATCCAGTTTAGCAAATATTTTTGCTCCCTGCACTGCTTGCAGTATACTGTCTACAGTTGGCACTGGGTGTCTCTCTCGAATTACAGCTTTATTTACTTCTCTGAGATCTACACATAGTCTCACTTCTTTTGTGTCTTTCTTTGGTACAATTAGAATGTTAGAAATCCACTCAGACCCTTCATTCACCTCTTCTATGATACCGTCCTCCAGCATTTTGTCTAGTTCCTGGTTCACAGCTTCTATCATTGGGTACGGGACCCTCCTCAAACCCTGTGCTACAGGTGGGACTTTCTCATCAACAGTTACTCTGTGACTGTAGCCAGTAATCTGTCCCAGCCCTTTAAAGAGTGACTTGTACTCCTGTGCCAATTGGCTGCACATGTCTGTCTCCACTGCATTTACATTCACCTGTCCCCCAGGTGTCAATATGTTTAATGCAAAGCAGGATTTTCTGCCCATCAGTGTTTCCACATTTCCTTCAATTACATAAATCTTGTCTGTAATGACACTGTCTTGCCATACCAGTTGTGCTTTAAAGTAACCCAAACAATTTAATGGGGTCTTCTGACCATATGGATAGAACCTCTTCATGGTCTGTTTCAATTCCACTTTTGACAAAAATACTGTATTATACAGGCATTCCCCCATGAGATTTTTTCCACTACCTGTATCTATGACCATTTTTATCTTTTGCCCATTAATTTTTATGGTTTATTTTCCTTGTGGATCTATTGCATGCACAAACTCATCTGAATCTGAGTCTGAGGGGTCCTCCACTGCTCTCACTGGTTTATATTTCCTGTCATGGTTTTGTTCTTTTTGTGCGTTCATTTTCTTTCTACAAACACGAGCATAATGTCCGATTTTCTTGCAGTACATGCATTTAGCCGTTTTCGCTCCACAATCATCTGCTGTATGAGTTGTTAAACCGCACCTGAAACACACGGTGTCGCTGTTGCCCTGTTCTTCATCCGTGCCTCTGTTTCTTGGTCTCTCTGTGCGGGCGGGAGCAGTGTGACGTGCGTTCCTGGTGAAATTAACAGCGTCGCGAGCTCTGCCACTCCCACTGTCTTCAGCGAACACTCTGGACTCTGCATGTGCTGCTTCAAACAGTCTAGCAACATTAAGAGCTCTGTCCATAGTTAAATCTTCCTCCTGCAATAATTTGTCCCTCAGCCTCTTCATTGCACACTTTTCCACGATTTGATCCCTCAGCATGTCATTTTCCAGTGCTCCAAACTCACATGACTTCGCCAATTCCCTCAACGATTTAACAAAGGCATCAACAGGCTCCTCCGTGCCTTGTGCTCGCTGCCTAAACTTGTGTCGTTCCAACACCACGTTCCGCCGTGGCGTGAAATATCTGTCAAGAGCAGCAACTGCTTCAGCATATGTACCTTTGGGTCCCGGGAGGTTGGCAAAGATCCTCTGAGTCGGTGCTCCAATGCAATGCAGTAGTGTAGCTCTCCTGACGGCATTGTCTGCTCCATCATTGCCGCAGCCGCTGGCTATTTCAAAGATAGTGTACGAGTCCTTCCATAACTTGTATTCCGTGTACAGATCCGATGCTTCCAAGTTCAACGGAGGTGGCGGCGATAGCTGAACATAAGCGGACGCCATAATTCCTTTTTATCCTCGTCGCCAATGTAGTGTCGGTCAATGAAGATACAGTTCTTATGCAGATGGTTACTTTATTAATGAACAGGTTGGTTTAGTCAATCTTACAGCTCCCGGCTTTTCTACCGGTCTCCCTCTCTCTACTTCCTGCTTCCTAGTCTCACACATCAACTCTCGCGATACATCCCACTCCACTACAACTGCGACATCTTATTTTTAAGACTCTAATGTGGTTACACGGTCAGACCTCTAGTTTCGCTTTTCTTTTGTTTTATTTTTATTCTGGTCCAAGGGTTTAAAAAATGACATTTTTCTCTTTTTCCCCCTTTTCTTTTCTTTGAGTATTATATTATTCTATATCACCCATGTTTTATTATTTGTGTGCGTACTTGTGTGTGTGTGTGTGTGTGTGTGCGTGTGTGTGTGTGTGTGTGTGTGTGTGTGTGTGTGTGTGTGTCGTCTGCACTATTATAGTTTGGTTTATATAATTCCGTGATTTTGTTCTGTGTGTGTGTGTGTGTGTGTGTGTGTGTGTGTGTGTGTGTGTGTGTGGGTGTGTGTGTGTGTGTGTGTGTGTGTGTGTCGTCGGCACTATTATAGTTTGGTTTATATAATTCCGTGATTTTGTTCTGTGTGTGTGTGTGTGTGTGTGTGTGTGTCGTCTACACTATTATATTTTGGTTTATATAATTCCGTGACTTTGTTCTGTGAGTGTGTGGGCGTATGCGTGTGTGTGGGTGTGCCAGTGAGCGTGTGCGTATATGTCGACACATGATTTGTGCCGGTGCATTAGAATAGATCATATCATTTTGTATTCATATTATTTCATCATATTATTTCCCTTATTATTGCTAGTATTATTTAATAGTGACAGCACCAATGATAGACATGTTTCGCTATATTTCCATTCATGTTGCATATTTTGTTTGTTTTTGTTTTGTTTTGTTGCTGGTATTATTATCATTGATGCTGTATGGGTTGCTGTCATTATGATTAATTGTGTGATAATTGCAATACCACATATTACATTATATTAATACTTAATTTAGTGTATCTGAAGAAAAGGAGAAAGAAAGAGACATTCTCCATTGGCGTTCCCCTAATTTTGTATTATTCTGTTCAAGCCAATTACATAGGGAGACCAACAGAGGGAGCTGTTTGACAAGCTAACATGTCACAACTCTGCAATAGGCAGAGAATGGGAGGTTGGAAGGTGGCTATGTGGACTATGAACACTAAGATGTTCTGCCCACGTGACCGTCTTCGGGTGGGGAGGGGAGGGGGAGGGATATGGGTTGATGCCAGACTACAATTGGGGAGGGGCTCCACGATGCTTATGTATTATACCATTTATTTTTTTGTTCTTAAATCCTTGTTTCGACAATTAAACCCCTTGTTACTCTACCATGAATTCATTTAAGCCATATACAACAACAAGGGCCAAAACAAAAATACATTTTAAAAACATAAACCTATTATGGCAAAAATAAACATACTCTCATGGAATGTACAGGGAATAAATAATAATATCAAGTATAGCAGCTGTCTCGAATATTTGGATAGGAAAAGGATCGATATAGCTTTACTCCAAGAAACTCACATAATGGCACAAGATTTGGATAAATTAGTAATAATTCTAATATCTACAAAAATAAGATTTGATATTATCAAGAAAGGAAATGACTCAGCTGGAAGAATTACCTATGTCAAAGGTATTCTCTGTGACAAAGAGGTCCTGCTGTTATCAGTATATGCCCCTAATACCCATGACTCTGCTTTCTACGCCCAACTAACAAATATTTTACAAGAGTATTCAGACTGTGGGATCATTTTTGGTGCTGATATGAACGCAGTGTTATCACCAGACTTGGATAAATCAGGTGCAAATACAAGCAACCCATCCACAACTGCATTTAAAAATCTGGTATCTAATCACTCATTGATCGACATTTGGAGACATTATAATCCAAGTGTAAAGCAATATACCTTTTTTTCGAATAGACATAAAACACACACAAGAATTGATTACATATTAATATCCCCTAATATTCTTCGTTGTGTTAAAAAGGCAGACATCTCTAACATGTCCCTATCTGATCACCATGCAAATCGGTGTCTACTCATATTTGAAAATTGCCCAAAACGTGCTACAAGATGGAAATTTAATTTAACGTTATTGCAGGATTCCTCGTTCTGTGAGCAATTTAGATCGGACTTCATTTTTTTCATTAATATTAATAAAAACAGTGTCACGGATGTGAGATTCTTATGGGATGCAACTAAAGGGTTTATCCGCAATAATTCAATATCATTTGCCTCTGCACGTAACAAAGCTCATCTCCAAGAAATATCCACTCTGGAAAATAGACAAGCATTATTAACTGCACTGCAACAAAATAACTATGACCAAGTGAGGGAAAGGGAGCTCTCCAAAGTGAAGTCCGAACTAAATGCCTTATTGGCACAAAAAGCAGAGTTTTTAGCTCACAGAACGAGACAAACTGAGTACTTGAATGGAAATAATCCAAGTTTTCTACTGGCTAGGTCAATCCAAAATAACGAACGAAAAGCAGATATCACATCAATCAAAAATAAAGAGGGAGTGATTGTAAACGACCCGAATGAAATAAATCAGGAATTTAAATACTTTTATCAGCAACTTTATTCTTCTGAAGCACAATTCTCAAAAGCTGATTTAGACTCCTTTTTCGAAAACTTGAATCTACCCAAATTAACAGAACAGCAAATAACCTCATTGGATTCCCCTTTTACCTTGGATGAACTATACGATGCACTTAAGGAAATGAAACAGGGGAAATCACCAGGGTTCGATGGTATTCCACCAGAGCTGTATTTGACCTTTTGGAACGAACTGGGCCCAATCCTACTTGAGATGTTTCAATTTGCCATTACGAAAGGAAGTTTTAATAGAGATATCAGTACAGCAATCATTACATTGTTACAGAAAAAGGGGAAGGATGGGAACATTTGTGCTAATTATCGCCCCCTGTCACTTCTTAATGGAGACATAAAATTATATGCTAAGGTCCTTGCTCGGCGCCTAGAGACAACACTGCCAATATTGGTTCACCCAGATCAAGCTGGATTTGTCAAACAAAGATTTGCTTCCGACAATCTAAGACGATTATTACATATTATTGACAAAGCTCCAAAAGCACCACCATGTGCGGTGTTGTCACTCGACGCTGAAAAAGCCTTTGACCGTTTGGAATGGGGTTATCTATGGCATACCATGAAAACTATGGGATTTGGAGACACATTTATAAACATGTTGAAAATATTGTACCATAATCCAACGGCCATGGTCATTACATCTAATCAGAGCTCCACATCCTTCCCCATCAGACGTGGCGTTAGGCAGGGCTGCCCCGCCTCCGCACTATTATTCGCAATATCTCTTGAACCCTTAGCACAAAAAATTCGAAAATGTCAGCAAATAAAACCAATAACAGTCAATAATACGCATCATCACATTTCCTTGTATGCTGATGATCTGTTACTATTTCTTGACAACATACCACAGTCTCTACCAGCAGTTTTAAGTATTTTTAAAACATTTAGTTTTATTTCAGGCTATAAAATAAATCTGAATAAATCAACCTTACTTCCATTAAATACAGCAATAAGTAATCCCCAGTTGGATATAGAAATACCAGTGGGCTCTTGTTTCAGATATCTGGGAATAGATATATACTCATCCATTGACAAAATCGTGTCAAAAAACTACAAGAGTCTTAAGAAGGTGATAACAGATGAATTACATCGTTGGTCTCTATTATTAATTTCCTTCTCAGCTAGGCTCTCCGTGATAAAAACCCATATACTTCCCAAAATTAATTTTCTTGTAAGTATGATTCATTTACCACCTCCCCCAGGATTCTGGGAGAAGCTGCAGGGCCTGGTATTTAAATTCATATGGCATGAGCAAAATCCGCGGATCAGTAACTCCACACTTCAAAACAGTAGGAAGGCAGGAGGACTATCGGTCCCTAATTTCGAAAGGTATTATTTCTCTTTTATGCTCAGACCGCTGTTAAGATGGTTCCACAATGATGTCGATGTACCATGGGTGAACATGGAGAAACATATTATATCTCCTTATACTTTTAAAGATATTCTCTTTTCCGGTCTCTCACACACCTTTTGTCACACTAAATTTGGTCCAATTATAGCCCACTCGATATATGCCTGGAAACATATCGCCAAAATTGGACAGTGGGATACTAAATGGCATCTAGACACCCCTATTTTCGAGAATAATTCCCTACAGTTGGGTGAAAGACCAATCATATTTCTGAATTGGCAAAGACAAGGTATCCACAAATTATCGGATATATATAATGAATATGGTCTCAGATCCTTTCAAGAGCTCAAACAAATGTACAATCTCCCTGGTACATCTTTCTTTTTTTATTTACAGTTGCGTACTGCGATGCGCACTTATGGAGTCCCCTGGAACCAACCATTACCAGTTCATCCTTTAACGACTGTATTGAGTGGTATAAATGTTAAAAGTGGCTTTGTTTCCGGGTTATATAATAAATTACAAGAAAAATTAAATGTTACTACAGGTATTATCACTGTATGGAACATAGATCTAAAAGATTATAATATCAGAATAAATTGGCAGAACGTATGGAATAATATTCCACTAACGTCTCGTAATTATAACAATCAACTAACCCATTACAAATTGATCTTAAGATTTTATTCTACACCCAGGAAACTCTGCCAAATTAAAATACTACAAAGTCCTCTATGCTCACTATGTCCGCTAAAACCCATCGGAATATACATACACATGATGTGGGAATGCCCAGGAGTATTAGCCTTTTGGGCAAAGGTGGCATTATTTCTGTCCGATATAGTTGAGACAAACATACCGTGTTTACCACACATCCTGTTGCTAAATGATGATTCATCTCTAAGCCTAACACTTCACAAGAAGAGAGTGCTATTTGCCGGTTTAACTGCTGCAAAAAAGATGCTGGTAATGAGATGGAAACCACCCCATAACCTTAGTATCCACCGTTGGAAAATATCCTACTACGACGTCTTGAGTTTGGAGGCTTCCAGTGCTCGAGCACAGGGAGCAAAGACAGATTCCATCCAAGCCCTACTCACAGCGGCACAGAAAGTTAAATCAGGACTCCGTTAGGTCGAATTCTTATACTTCTGTAAACAAAGTCTAACCCATTGTTGTTTGTCCTTTAAAACATCATTGCCACGTGTTTTTCTTTATGTTTTGTTTTGGTTTTCATCATAATTGTCTTTTTTAGGAAAAAAAGAAAAAGAAACATGTATTATGTTATACGTATGCACCATTGTTGTTTCCCTCTCCTGTAATGTCTGTGCTAACCCGGGGTTCTTTTAAAAAAACAAAATAAAAAGTTGGTCACAAAAAAAAAGAACTGCCAGCCAGCAAACTGGTGCTCTGGGAACCAACACACGGGCATCGATCACGAGGACGCCCCACGCTAACATACGTGGATGTACTGAAGAACGATGCAGGAGTGCAAAGTACCAACGAACTGGCCAGATGTATGGAGAATCGGGATGACTGGAAACGACGATGGAGGGCTCGTCTGAGGACGACCTAGAGAGAGAGAGAGGTCAATGCAATGCTCTACCTATAGAAGCTCTAACCCTGCCAGCGTTGGTGGCTTATGCCAGGGGTTCTCAACGTTTCTTGGCCGGGGACCCCCGAAAATGCTTTGGCAACGTCTCGGGACCCCCGCCCCACCCCCTCCCGAGCCCCAATATAAATTGATTGCTACAATAACATTAATAATAGAGACAATACACCATAAATAAATACTGAAACCAGATAATCATTAGGGAAGGTGTATGCATGTACTATGTGTACTATATGTAAACTCTTCATTTCCTTTTTCCAGCCATTCAGTTGCAAAAAAAAAGATTAAATTTTTATTTTTATTTGGGGACCCCCCAAAATAATTTGGCGACCCCCCCCCCCCCCCCGAGGGGTCGCGACCCACGGGTTGAGAACCCCTGGCTTACGCTATACCTGACTGAAGTTATAGTCATGTCTGCTATATCCTTGCCCTTGCTACAGTTATCATAGGAAAGCAGAGGTAGAAAGTACTAGTGCTCAAGGACAATGGAATGGAATTCAGAACTCGGATAACACGCATGCGTGCACGACCACACACACACACTTGAAAAGAGGCACTCAGATCAGCGGTTATTGGGCCAAAGGGAGGACAGCAGACTGCCAAACAACAGCAATCCATAACAAAGTGGCACCCAGACAGTTTCACACCGTGCCACCATAATGAGTTCCTGCGGCTACGTGTGTTGTTTTATTATGCTAAAGAGTCATCAGGAAGCCACAGACAGCTGCTGCGGGCAAATACCACTGAGTGGCTGGGACGCACTCCCGATAGGTTAAAACCTTCGATTTATGTTATTGTTGTCCACGTTTGTGCATGGCTGATGACAATTGCAGGGCTTACTAAACTCTGAGGTCCTTTTTCACTCTCAGCTCCTCCTGTTGCTTTTTACCTGGGTCCATTTTGGTCAGGCAGGCAGTTTCAGCAATGCAACTATAACACATTGAGCGTGAGCAATGGCGTAAATGGACTTTTTTAATATAAGGAACTAACTAGTGATGTGTGGGCCGGACTGTAACCTGCGGGGTGGGCTGAGCTGAGTCAAGAAATTTTCGGTTAAAAACGGTTGAATTATGTATAATGGGATTTGACACATGTATGATTATTTAAATAAAGAGTTTGCACTGCAGCCTATACCAGAGTTTTGTGTGGAGCTGTGCTGGGCTTCACCATGGATAATTGCATTGATGTTGACCTCCTCGGGCGAGAAGCGTGTACGCATCCGCCTATGGGTGATGGCAGACTGCTGGGTGAGCGCTGGCGATTTGGCATATTTCGACATATGGATAGAATTCTGTACTGGCCATATATGGAGAGGGTCTTGAGTGTACAGCGTTTGATGAGGTCAAATCAACATATGGAATGTCTGAACAGGAAGGACGGGTGGGGGTGGAATCAACATCAACGTCTGAACAGATTAGCTCCATATATGGAGATCTAAGGGTTTGAGGTTGAGGTCAGATGTAGAGTTGCTGGCCGGCTCCATATATGCAGATCTAGGTGATGATCCAGTCTTCTCCATGTATGGTTATCCAGGGTTAAATGAGGTCAGTGTCGTGATCTTCATACATATATGGACATGGCCATATATGGTGGCGTGACATGTCACGAGGCATGATGTCACGAGGCGTAACGTCATAAGGTGTGCCCATATATGGAGGCATGATGTCACGAGGCGTGACCATATATTAAGGTGTGACTAACTGACGGAAGGTGAATGTTTTCATTCATAGTAAATGGCAAAAGCCAGAGTAACGACTCCAAAGGGTTGGGTCAAATGCGGAGAACAAATTTCACTGCGGTAACCCAACAACCCTAGGCAAATTACGCCACTGAGCGTGAGACTAAAATCTAAAATCACTCAAACTAAAATCACACCCGTGTGAAGTGAGTGGTGCAACTCCGTGTGTGGGTTCCCGGGAGGGGGGGGGGGATGCGAGGGGGAGTTCCAGACCCACAGGAACGCACCCAGGGTGCCGGCCCGGTTCCGGCGAGCCGCCCCGCGTCCGAAACGTTTGAGAAATTACCGTGTGCCGGTCCCTTTACTGTACCCTCTACTGTACTGTAATGTACTGTCACTGTACTGTACTGGCACACCCGAAATCATCATATATACAGTTAATGTGTGCGTGTGTGTTTGTGTTAGGTTGCGCACAGGTGGTGAAAAACAACCATGCTGTTTTCGTGCTCATACCCAGCCAAGCAGGCACCCACCCAGCCAGCCAGCCACCCACCCACACACACACATAACTCCGTAAGGGAGTGGTTGCACCACTCAAAAACCTCTACGTGCTTTTCTCTTATAGTCAATGTAACTACAGTCTCTCAGAGACTGGATGTGGCATTATGTTCATAATTAGACTATAATAATTACCTATTGATGTGTGACCATTTGTTTCACTTTAGAGACAGTGTGGTTACTGTGGGCGGTGTACTATCCCTGGGAGGTATTTAAATTAAGCTACTGTAACAATCCAACCTAGAGTTAATTAAACCTCAATATCCAAAAGGTGGAGCTGCATGGTTCTAATCCCAGACACTCTCGGGGATGAGGGTGTGTGTGTGTGTGTGTGTGTGTGTGTGTGTGTGTGTGTGTGTGTGTGTGTGTGTGTGTGTGTGTGTGTGTGTGTGTGTGTGTGTGTGTTTGATTCGCTTCAGTCAACTGATCTTGATGCTCAACAGACTATAATCAGGACATTTACATAATTTCTTGACAATAAAAACCCATAGTATATAGGGCTACTTGAATGCTCTAGCTCTGACACTAAATAATCAGTACACTGTGACAGAACATTGGACTAAATAAACAATAACGCAAACTAACTATCAAAGCAAACAAGAAAAGGCAACATGGGTGGAGGACAAGAGGAACCGTAGAAACCGTAGGGTTAAATTAGTACCCTCTAGCCTGCCAGACCCGGAACCTACGTTTCCCAGTGTTTATATTATTTAATCCATGTTTTTATCCGATCGAATCGATAGCTGCCGTTCGTTAGCACAACAGTATTTTGAAGATGCACGAGCATCCACTTGCATTGTATCATGGGCTGCAGTCATGGGAAGAAATGACTGTGGTCTGTTTTGTCTCTGGTCCGTCCGTGTGATGTGTTGACCCTGTACTTAATGCACTCAGCAGAATATTGGTCACAATTTACTATTGTATAAATAAGCATAAACACCTACAGTATAAGGCTTACGTTTAACCTTGTGAGAAACAAATAACGGATCTTGGGAATGTGTCTGGTGCTTATTGGCTTTCCTGCGGCTGTTCTCTCCCCATCTCTGACTCTGGCACTCAAAATGTGAGACATATTCTTTTGAATTGTGCGGTCACCATTTAGCTGACAGTTGCCTAGTAACCAACGACATAGCAGGTGACAATGGGGGAAATAGACGGGTGGGTTATTGAACGATAAGTTTGTTATCATGATGGGATTTGGACGATGTTACACATTTCACACAGGAATCGCCTTCAATTTGAAAAAAGGTCATGTTGTGTCACACACACCCTTTCTGATGTGTCACAGTTATAGTTCATTAAATTGACTTTGAGATATACTTAACTTTAGTGTGATTGTGAGTGACATTGGCCTCTAGATTAAGATGCATGCTTGCCATCCATCCATCTGGCTCTCCTAGCAGTTGGTATGTGGTCTCGGAGGGACACTCCTAACCAAACTATGTACTACGACAATTAAAAATGTTCAGTGGCATTTCTATATGCAAATAGAAGGCGTCCCATTACGATCCACCATATGTGAAACAAGATTCCATGCTGTCTTTCCCTGTGCCCACCCTTCCAAATTGATAGCTAATTGATTACATACCACACGGACTGCACAGGCAAACGACATTAGGTTGTTTCATAGCCACATTACTGTAGGTATGCCCTATAAATGGTTTATGTGACTGCAAGTCGATATCCATAAATATGCATCGAAGAATAACTGTAAATTGAAGCATTGACAAGCTTAGTGTTGCAATGGCTCTGCTTGATCCAAATAATTGATTTGTTACTGGAATCGCTTTAGCAGATAACATATTGCACGATTAAATATATTATTTATATCTCTCTGTATTTGTCAGTTTAAGTGACCTGTACATAACACTATAGAAAACTAACCCCAACTTTTGTCACACAACACTAAAACCGGGTATATTTAGCCCGATGTATTCTGTAAAATCTTCACTATTGAGCTGTTTTTCTGAAACCTCAGAAAAGAATAGTGTGTGTGTGTGTGTGTGTGTGTGTGTGTGTGTGTGTGTGTGTGTGTGTGTGTGGGGGGGGGGGGGGTTTGGTAGGCAGCAAGTTACCAAAACCTCAATTTTTACATGATTGCCATCATTTTCTATCGGCGAACACCATGAAAAATTACATACTACAGTATAGTATGTGGTTTAAAACCATGTACTACATCATGTCGTTTTTTCATGATTTCCATCTTCTTTTTTTCGTCAAAAATCATGAAACACGACTTACTTTATTATAGTAGTATGTCAATGTCATTGAAAACCATGAACTATTGTATATGTCTCTGCTAATACACCATGTTGTTTTTGTCAATGAAGGAAACAGGTCAGTTTCCATTCTTGAAGTGGCCTGGACTGCACCTTTGATTCTAGCTTAGAAGCCTTATGACCAAAGTCAAATACCAGCCGCTCCTCCAGACCATCACTGAGCTATAGGCTATGGTGTATGTAATGTGCAATATTAATGTTTATTTTTGGCAGTCTAGGACATGTACATAGGTTGGTTGTAAGAGGATTCCAACTTGGGATGCCAAAAAAAAAATCAGGTAAACGTTTTGCAATATTCTGTGCAATCTCTTCTACTATCGGTAGCCGCCGAATATGGCGAAGACGCTGTTACTTGTACCCCTGAGGGCTGTGTGGGTATTTGTCCGGGATTTGCTGCCAGCATTTTGTACAGCACCTTGAAAATATTTGTGTCCTTGTATTGTATCTCTTATGTGGACATAAATAAATGATTAAAATGTGTGTGTGTGTGTGTGTGTGTGTGTGTGTGTGTGTGTGTGTGTGTGTGTGTGTGTGTGTGTGTGTGTGTGTGTGTGCGTGTGCGTGTGCGTGTGCGTGTGCGTGTGCGCACGTGCATGTGTGACCATGTGACAGCTCCAAACTGCTGCAGGTGTCAATAGGTCCTACTCAGACATAGGGACATACAGACAGACACACGCCGTCATTTTGATCCGATCACAAAAGGTTATAGTATCAGAGTGCACACCTCCCATACACCAGTCCCAACCGATAGGGGCACATAGTTGAAAGCATATTCATCTGACCGGCGGTCAGATAAAAATATTTTTTATTGAACAATATGGAATGCACGGTTGCTATAATACCCACCGAGCAAAATTCTAACACCCGTGGCCCCCGGGGGCTGGGGGTGAGCACTTTATATTTGATATCGTTTATTTAGAGAAAGGTCTATTGTCCATGTTTTCTGTGTCACATATAAGCCCACTGGACATTTTGCACTCAACTGTTAAAATTCACACGGGAGCATGATGGCCGGTGTCACTGACAAATATTGACATATGTGCCAAATCTGGAATGTGATTACTAGTGTCCATAGCCAGTGCTTCCTTGAATCACAGCCAAGCTATAAGGCTGTGGCCTGTGGGCTGAGTCGAAGCCAGATAGCCACTCCGGGTCTCAGGGGGGCTTTCTAGAATATGCGGCTCATGTCGTTCTCAATTGCCCCCCTGAGCTGAGGATGTATGACACATGTGCTGATAATCCTGTGGAATAAGGGGATTAGTGGATTCTAATATAAAAGTCTGATTGCTAAGGGAGGTATAGCCCTCAGCCAGCGATCGCTCACTCACTCACTCACACACACACACACACACACACACACACACACACACACACACACACACACACACACACATACACACAAACGCACAGACACACACGCACAGACACAGGAACTGGACACATGGATTAGAAGAAATGTATAATAGCATCAAGCACAATGGAGAGAGCTGGTTTAAAAATAGATTTTAAGTAGAGATGCACAATATTGAAATTATGACTCATGAGTCATGTTGGCCGATACCGATTTATCACATTATTATATTATATTATTTACATTTTTGTTTTTCTGGCAGACTGGCTGTTCTGAGAGCCATTGACACGGTCACATTGTTATTGCGTCATAAATATCTGTTAAAATAACCAATTATTTTTAAACCGATCCGATACCGACGTTATGTTATGACCGAAATCTAGAGAGTAACTAGTAACTACAGTAAAGTTTTCAAATAATTGTAGTGGAGTAAAAAGTATACAATATTTGCCTCTGAGATATAGTGTACAAGTAAAATAACTTAAATTTGCAGGTACACACTTTACACCACTGCAAAATAAACACACAATCTGTGATAAACTGTGACCAGCTTTCGGTTTTAACTTTAGATTTTTTTGGAAAGACAAAGTTGCTTACTAGCTGCAGCAACACACTTTTGCTCTTTGTTTTGGAAATTATTATATAGGAGCCCCTCCTATATCCAGCTTTTGGTGTCTGTCCACAAGCTTTGTCCTACACAAACAAATTCCCATTGACAATGAATGGAGAATTTTACGTCATAGTGTCTTCATGAGCAAAGTCAGAGTGTCTATTTTACGTCATGATGATGTATGACGATAAGAGTGTATATACACTTCACACGGGTGTGATATTTAAGGAGTGCATTTGACATTTGACCTGAATTCCCCTTTCATTGTCACGTGTGGGGACAAAAGCTGTTTATAGAAGGGACAACCCTTCTATAAACAGCTTTTGTCCCCACACGTCTCAATATTTGACAATGACAATGAAAGGGGAATTCAGGTCAAAATGTCCTCTAAATATGACGTAATTAAACATCAAAACAATAAACGCCATTGACATTGAAGGGAAAATTTACGTCATATCGGCTCTTATGTGGACATAAATAAATGATAAAAATGTGTGTGTGTGTGTGTGTGTGTGTGTGTGTGTGTGTGTGTGTGTGTGTGTGTGTGTGTGTGTGTGTGTGTGTGTGTGTGTGTGTGTGTGCGCGTGTGTGTGTGTGTGCCGAGCAAATCGGCTAACCAATCACACGTTGGTGGGAGCGCTTGACCAATAAGGGACCACCTTATGTACCTTATGTAGCAAATTAGCAATGTCAAATTGTCAAATTGATGTATGATGACAAGAGCGCCCCTCATTTCACACGGATGTGATTTTCTTGTCCCGCTTTTCTACCCAATTTAGCCCCTTTCTGTCCCCAATTTAATCATTATGCCAATTAAGCCCTCACACATTCTGTGTTGTCACTATCGTTGTGTCCTATACTGAATCACCTGCCAGTGAGGAGCCCCCACCGGGAGGACGTACTGCAGGGCCTTTGTCCCACCCAACACTCCCTACAGAGATCAGAGATAGAGAGAGGTCTGTTCTCTGAGGTCTGTTCTCTGAGGAAAAGTAAACCAGGAGAATGGAGAGAGATGAGAGACCGACAGGGAAGTTAACACTTACAGTAGATGAAAGTGTGTGTGTGTGTGTGTGTGTGTGTGTGTGTGTGTGTGTGTGTGTGTGTGTGTGTGTGTGTGTGTGTGTGTGTGTGTGTGTGTGTGTGTGTGTGTGTGTGTGTGTGTGTGTGTGTGTGTGTGCGTGCGCGTGCGTGCGTGCGCACGTGCGTGCGTGCGTGCGTGCGTGCGTGCGTGTGCATGTTGGTGCCAGAGCAGCATGTACGGCACATCCATCATGCAGAAAACACTTCTGCAATTATATTGTACCTGGGAGTAATTCTAATTATGCATAAGGACGACAACACGAGCTGAGCTGAGAGAGAGAGAGAGAGAGAGAGAGAGAGAGAGAGAGAGAGAGAGAGAGAGAGAGAGAGAGAGAGAGAGAGAGAGAGAGAGAGAGAGAGAGTGCACGCATGTATTCAGTCTGTTCTCTGAGGGAAATAAAACAAAAACACAAAGCAACCCCAAAGTGAGAAAAACAGGAAATAAAAGCGAGGGAGAAACGCAAACAATTAAGGCTTTCCTTAAATGTTAATTAATAGGGAACAAAAAAACCTCTACTGTATACTGTACTGTCTATACACAGAGCAGCTTGCAAAGAGAGAGAGAGAGAGAGAGAGAAGCCATAACTTTAGCCTTTTCAGATTGAAAGTCACATTTCTTTTCTGTGGCATAGAAGTGGCGATTCTAGATTCATTTTATTTATATGTTCAAAACAGATTTCTGTTACTAGGCCTAATACATATGCTGTATCACAGTATCAGCGCCTTATCCTGGTTAATTGCCTGTGTCAGTTTGTTCATATAACTTGTGTGTGGAGAGGGAAAGTAAAAGCCACTTTTGCGCATGAAAATGCGTGTGAAAATGTGTGTGAAAATGCACGAGGCGCGTGCATGCAGATTTTGCACCCCCCTCCTAAACGTTCAGCACCTGCTACTGTACACAAGATCTGTTCAGTTGGATTATGAGTCTCTCCTGCTAAACCTCAAACTATTCCATTTAATTCATTATAAAAGATAATTGATCCCTATTTTGGGCATGCCATCAAAAGACGGCCATCCCACCCATTACCCCCACAGAATTGCATTATTAAACAAAATGGCAGACGCCAGGGGATTTTTGGTGGGGAAAGGAAAGTTTCATACATACTCCAGTTTTTGGTGATAAGAGTTGAGGCCATCATACTCGCAGTGATGTCCTTAACTGTTTCCGCGCCATTGCCAAAGCCCTTCGGCAATTGAAGCCTAATTTTGATACTGACACTTGCCGCCATTGCCGAAGCCCTTCGGCCATCAACTAATCAATAAATCAATGTAACCATGTCTTTGTACGTCTGTACAGTACGTACTGTATGTCTGTAATCCACATAACTCGACTACCGTTCGCACTGCCGACTTCAAATTCGATCCACACTCCCACAGGGTGTGCTGTGTCTGGTGTCGAGTTGGTCGGACCCACGGTTGTACAGAAAACGCCTCTGTCTGGGCTCTCGACTGGGCCATATATGGAGATGGCCTGTTCTGACATCACATTATGTTTTGACATCTGGATAGACTCCATATTTGGGCATGCCTGACAAATAACTCCATATACCTAGGCATAAAAGGGACACATACATAATAAACTGCAGGGTGGTCATGAAAGATCTAATATCTTATCCAAAGGGATATATGGACCGGGGGAGATATTAGACTTTTGAGGCCATGAGGCTGAGGCTCTGAGCCACTCTGCTACACATGGGCATTTACAAACATTGTCTACAGACGTACAGCTATGTGTGAATCTAATCAACTGCCTGTTCAACCGCAATTTACTTGGTTAAATTTGCAAGCTGGAATGTATAGTTGCTCTGGTCTCTGTCCTACTGCCACCTACTGTCCGTTTATTGTATTACACAGTGGGTGAAAAAAAAAACACACCCCTTAAGACTAAACCACACCCATCAGAGGTGTGGCTTCCAGAGGTACCTTTCACATGAAAAGTTTTGAAAGGTACCTGGCCTGGAACAGACCGACAGAATGGGACTGTATCTGCTTCTCCTCCTGTCCTGTAGCACTATTGAGTCAGTAGTGCCATCTTCTTTTCTCCTCATGCTTTATAGCAGGTACTAATAAGAACACACTCTTAAAGACAATCCATTAAGCCAGCGAACACATTGATAATTCCACCCCCATCCTCTCTAATTGTGTCACCTCATGCCTGACCAGCAAAGCACTCACAGTCACAAGTGACCCAGACCACACTCTATACCTACAGTACCAGCATTTACTGTACACCTCCTTATCATTCTGGTGTCTTACAGTATGTTTGTGATTATGTATAAGAACATCTGTGGAAAGTAATTTTCCATCCATCCACCCATCTGTCCATCCGTGCTGCATAACACATTCATCATCACACAACTGCAATTCCTCCAAAATGCACTCCAATGCTATCACCTCACCACATTTTCACACTTAACCACTAACAGAAAGACAAAACTTTCTTTACAACGAATATTGTTTTATTACAGACAAATAGCCAACAACACTGCCGTCCCCACCTCTTGTTAGTTTATAGTCTTTATGAGGTTCAGGTTTATTTGTCATATGTATAGATACAGAGTATAAATACAATGACAATTATTTTGCTCAGAGCACTCTCAGTCTTATATACACAGGACAAAAACAAACATATATAGTGCAAAGAAAAAGACAAAAACACAAAAAAGTGCAAAGTGAAGTGACATTGCAATACAGTTCAGGGTCAGCTTTCAGCAGCCATGACTGCCTGGAGGAAGAAACTGTTACTGAGACGGGTGGTGCGAGATTTGATGCTCTGGTAGCGTTTTTTGGAAGGGAGTGGTTGGAACAGGGTATTTGCGGGATGGCTGGTTTCTTTAATGATGTTGTGGGCTTTTTTCACGAGTGGTGTAGATGTTGTGGAGACTATAGTTCTGTGCTGCCGATGATTTTAGCTGCTGTTTTAACGGTCCTCTGCAACTTGATGCAGTCCTGAGCGGTCGTGTTACCGTACGACACTGTGATACAGACACTTTCAATTATTCCTTTATAAGAGAAAGGTTTGCAGTAAAAGCAGTACAGATTGTTCCTGACCCTGGCCACCCCATCTCACAGAGAGGACAATATAGGCTGCCCTTCAAGGAGAACTTGAAAAAAAGAATGTCTTGTGGCTAAATTGCATTGGTGGAAAACTTTACTGAAGCCACACTTGATTAAAAGTAGAGATATCTCACTAGAAAATGACTCAGGTAAAAGTGAAAGTCACCCATTGGTATAGCACTTGAATGAAAGTCTGCCAGTCTCACAGATCAGTGCTTTAATGTTGACTAGTTAAAAGGCATCTTAAATTAATGTCATGAACGTGGCAACTAATTTTGTCTATAGCCTGAGACTATAGTCCATGTGTTGTTAATCACATAGCCACATGTGATCCGTGAACTGAACCATGGGACACCATAATACAAGACATAATACAAGACAGAATATACTGTATATTCTGTCTTTCTTCCTCCAAAATGCACTCCAATGCTATCACCTCACCACATACACGTTATTATATACATCACATATCAACAGCCTGAAACTCTCTCCTACATGTCCGGTAAAATAATGACAAATCCAAGATCTACAATTTTACGTTTTTGTCAATGTCACTGCGATGTCACTGTGATTGAGCACCCCTCCTATGATAGGAGGGGATAGGACTCCTATCCCCTCCTATCATAGGAGGGGGATAGGAGTCCTATCCCCTATCCTATCCTATCTCCTATCATAGGAGGGGGATAGGAGTCCTATCCCCTCCTATCATAGGAGGGGGATAGGAGTCCTATCCCCTCCTATCATAGGAGGGGGATAGGACTCCTATGATAGGAGGGGATAGGACTCCTATCCCCTCGTATCATAGGAGGGGGATAGGAGTCCTATCCCCTCCTATCATAGGAGGGGGATATGACTCCTATCCCCTCCTATCATAGGAGGGGGATAGGACTCCTATCGTGCATTCGTGTGTGTGTGTGTGTGTGTGTGTGTGTGTGTGTGTGTGTTTCTTCCCTACCGAGTTCTGTATAGCGGCTGCATAAGGTTGGCAGCCCGAGGCACAAAATGGTGGTAAAAATTGACCATGACGCAGAACTCTTGTAGATGCCCAACAGTGAGAGGCCGCTGGAGGTTCAGCACCGCCTCCACCTTCGACGGCAGGGGAACTGCCCCATGGTGTGGTGGCCCAGGACATCCATGGAAGACAGTCCAAACTGGCCATGCCGCTTGAGACGACTGAAGAGAAGATGGAGACCTGCGGCAGGTGCTCTGCCTTAGACTTGTTGCCAAACTTAGCGTGGTAGAAGCATAATCCTCCTCCTGACTGCCTTGAACGTCGTCGGGGCACCGTAGTGGTGGCGCATGGCGGGTGCTGGTGCATATATACTGTAGAGCGTCGCAGTCCCACCCCCTTTCATGACGACGCCAGGCCCAGGAAATGAATCCCAATGCATTTTTTCCCATAGACATTTCAAAAAGTATTTATTTAAAGACCTTATAAGCGTCGTACGAAGCCAACTCGAGTCGTGACAAATCATGACAACAAACACAATATTTTGAATAATTACAAAGAAGAAAAACAACAACAAAAAGTCTTGTAACCTTCCGTTTTTTTTTCTACTTTCTAATTCTTTGTTTGGCCCAAAACATTGTGTTTATTGATTGTTTGTCATGATTTGTCACGACAAGAGTTGGCTTTGTCCGCGACGTAATAGTCTATAGTCTAAGTCTATGAGGAAAATGAACGGGGATTTCTTTTCCGGGTCTCTCGAGGGGGCAGGACTGTGACGCTATAGTCATCACCTGTAGCACTGGAGGTGGAAGTGGGCGTGGCTGCAAAACATTTCTCCCCAGCTGAGAAAGATGTGTAGGCCTATATATGCCTCCCTTGCCAGAGAATTTTTTTTTTAGAATGCCAACTACAGTGCCAGATATGCATTATTGTGTATTTATCTTCCTTCCATTAAGTCTCTTTGCTCACCAATGTACTCAGTCTAATTCATGCAGCTGTCAATCTAACAGCTGACTTGACTCCTCCATGCTGTCAGTGTCAGCAAAGGTGTACTTTGTGTGTCGCCCTTATGTTTAGTGGAGATCCGTATATGGACATATGGACAGTCATCTCTGTTAAGACAAGAAGACTATAAGAACTGTCTGAGAATGGGGTTGAGGAGGCTTGCACCCGGAGGGGCTATGCTGGAACAGGCAAGGAGGCCTGTTCCTCACTCTCTGTATGTTGTTTCTCTGCTGAATCTTCTTAATAAATTCTCGATACTTCACCCTGAAGAACTTTGTCATTCCTTCATCTTTGGACGATTATTTAATCGACAACAGCAGCTGCTGTAGGAAGAGCTCCTCGAAAATGAAACACAGGTTATGGTCTCCCAGCAGAGCAGCTGTGATCCATCGGCTCAGAAGGCTTACTGTCGCCGAGACCGGGAAGGGATTCAGACAGTCTAAAAGCCTAGATGCGCCTTCAGAGCTGCGTATTGGTTCCACGTTGGAGGACATTCGGCAAAAAAAAAAAAAAAAAAACACGCACATCATAGCAACAAAAAAAATAATACTTTGTTTCGTCCACTTTGATGTCCTTTATTGCGAATTGAGCCTGCACAAACCACGCACATCATAGCAACAAAAAAAATAATACTTTGTTTCGTCCACTTTGATGTCCTTTATTGCGAATTGAGCCTGCACGAACCACACACTTGCGTTCTGTTCCCAAAAGTTGGTCAAGTTCAGTGCAGCTGACATGTTCAGTAAACTCTGGAAACGTCCAAGAGTTAAAGGGGTCACCAATGTAGGAGTGCAGGTGCAGGAAGCAAAATGAGGAGATTAATGTATCTTTGAATAACTAAGTATAGCACTCTGTTTATCCCAGAGAAAAAGCAACAACAAAAGTCACACAGGTAATTACATTAGCCCGTCTGGAGGTGCGTATTACTATAGTAACTGTTTAAAGCGCAAATAACATGCATTTTAAAACTGCTTTTAATATTTAATAATCATATTGTCTATGTCCCTCAAAGTTATTTCTAATGGTTTGAGCCTCAATCACCACTCTGATATAACCAGGCCTTGGCAATTCTTTCTGGACTTTGAAAGCAGTTTTAGCTGCAGTACCACACTGTCCTGAGGTGGAGAAGGTGCTGATATGCAGATTATTTAATATTTGAGTCATTATAATACTCATGCTAGATAAAACCAGGCTTGTTTCCATTCCATGCCAGCTTGGAAAATCAACAATGGTGGACATTGTAAACAAAGTGGAAATGCAAATTTGCAACTGAAGACTGAAGAAAAGGAGGAATTATACAAAGTAGGGTGACATTGATGACATCACGATGAGACCAAAATCAGTCGAGCTGTTTCTGAGAGCAATTTCCATTAAAACACCCATATGATATGAAAGCCTGATTGTTCAAAATTGGTTATTTGTGGGGATAGAAAACACACATTGGAGCCCCAAAAACACAAAAGAAATTGAAAAAGTTGAATTTTATGTTATAGGTCCTTTAAGGCAGCAACATCTACAGCAGGGGTGCCCAAAAGGTATAGATCGTGATCTACCAGTAGATCACAAAGGCTGTGCACCACATGACATGCCCAAAATAATAATTATAATTAAAATATAAAATTTAATTAAAAAAACAAAGTTTAACCCCTCTTTCTGGCATCTGCCGCTTAAGGTGACTTGATTGATTGACAAGAAGGTGCCTGTTGGCTCCCTTCATGGCTTCTAAATGTAGGGAAATGCATTGTTTTACAGAAGAACCTGAAAACCTACCACTTCCATACAGAATGGGGGCAAGGTTTTTCCCCCCACTATTTCACTTTCTAAGTGTGTTTGTCTTAGCGCCGCTATTCCAAACCTCCCTCAGTTTTTATTTATTTATTTTTATTTGGGGTGAGTAGATCATGTTGGGCAGGTCATTTTAAAAGTAGCTCTCAAGTTGTTACATCATCGGGGATTGTATTTATATATATATATATATATATATGTATATTATATTATAACGTGGTTATGTTTATATATATATATATATATATATATATATAATATATAGTGTAAAGTGATTATGGTAATGCAGTTATTTGTCAGTTACATGCTGTTGCATCTTATAGAGTGCTGATCGACATTCTCAGTCACAGGTCTGGTTGTTGCTGTGGTGCTTCTACCTGCCCACCTCGTCACCGTGAGCCTATTGACGATCAGAGGGCCAGCCTGTGGAAGATACTTAAGCGCAGCTGTGATGTGTGCTCAGTGGCATTGTGACTCAGTCTGTCATACTGAGCGCACATTGTCCAGAGGAGCTGTGAAACGCTCAAACTGTGTACAAACATATACCAGGGTCTTTACATGTGTGGAGCGCCCTGAGTATTTATCTGTCTTGCGATAGGAGGTTACAAGTAATTAATTATATATATATATATAGAGATATAATATATATATATATATATATATATATATATATATATAATATAATGTACACAGAGTATGGGAGCGTGCTTTTTGTAGCTTTTGTTAGGCAGTAGTTAGCGTAGAGAGTTTATGTAGTTTAATCCTGTGTAACCCTTCTTTTCATTTGTTGGTTAGATTTAGATAAGAGGGTTCATGTGGCATTTAGAGTAGGTATAGTCTTTTTTGCTTGTTTCTTTGTGTTGCCCCATATAGCCAGTTTTGTCATATCATTTAAATAACATTGTACTTGAACCTTGTATTGTATGTAACCTTATTATTAGTACGGTGAAATAAACAACAGTTCACTTGCCAGCCATGTTGCATCCTTTAATAACCCCTAGACATCTAAGGGAATGTAACACAAGTCAAAAAGGTTGACTTGCCTCAGACTGCCTCTGGTAAGTATACCAGCTGTATTTTAAACATGAGCCAGAAGAACGCAGTGAATTATAACTGCACTTGTGTGTGTATATCCACCACACGTTCATGATTTGTCAGTCGGTATTAAAAAAAAAAAAATCATCTCATGAACAACTGAATTCATGTGATTGGTTAGCTGATTTGCTCGTCTACATATGACGCACAAAGCTGTGCATAGGAGGGGCTACAGCGGCTCTCAAAAAGACACACGTTTAGCAGTACTATAAAGCACAAGGAGTATAGCACAATGCAACAATGGTGGAGTAGTAGCAAAATGCAAACCCAAATGGATTCTATGACCTACGGTTCAAGGTCATGGTGGAGTGATTTCCTTTGGCAGAAGTGTGCACAAAATGTTTGATGCTGATCAGAGGTGCAGAGCGAGATTAGCTCTGGATTCACGCACACAGACACCCGCAAGCCATGCCATAGCTGAGTGGTTAGAGAAGCCGCCTGCATGGGAAGGTGTCCCTGAGCAAAAAAAAAAATTGAACTGCTCCCCAGCCAGTGCCATATTAACCCAATTTTGACCTGAGATCAGATTCTAAAAATGTCTTCTATACATCCTGACAGTTTGCTGAAAAAGCTATGTTTCTATGTCAGTCGTTGTTTGATTTTTCAAAAAAGCAGACCTACAAGCTCGTAGCGCGCCACTCGGTGGCGCGCTATGAGCTTGTAGATCTGCTATTTTTTCAATAGCTAAAGCATAACATAATGCTAACACCAAAAGGGGTTCCCGCCCAAAATGGGTTAATGGCATCCACTGCTCCTCCTAATAGTTAGAAATGCAGGGAACATATCTCATGTGCAAATGTGTACAGTTACAATTTCCCCAAGAACTTTAACTCCAAGGCTTCTGTATTCAATCGTACAGGCATACAAATGTTTGTCCTTGAAATGAACTCTATCTGATCTGACTTGACCTGTCTCTGTGTGCCCTTATATGGATTTCACTACTGACACTACAGACACTGACACCTTGGGCTGTATTTAGCGTGTCTTAAGTACCAGGTCTTATTCGCTAACTTGAGTAAACTAAAGACCTGGAGGCGTGATCAATGCCATTTGGCTATTGGCCAAATGGCATTGATCACGCCTCCAGGTCTTTAGTTTACTCAAGTTAGGGAATAAGACCTGGTACTTATACACGCAAAATACAGCCCTGTATGTGGTAAAAGATAATAGATAATGATCATGATCACTAATGACACTTGCCATTACATTACCCGTGTATCTTTATACTTTCCAGAACAGAATAAGAGTGGTTAGTATAGACAAGCTTTGACTGTTTGACTGAAGTATGGACTTAAGTATATGGACTTTCTATGACCGCAGAGGAAAAACACGTTTGTAACTTCCATCAGCAAACAGAAAAAGGAAAAAGGTCCCACACTGTCCCAGCACTATACTAGCTACAGGACAGCCTATAAATTAATCAGTATCAGTGTTTGGCAGGTGGCTGGAGGAGACTTCCCTCCCTGTTCAGGCATGGCTGCCCACCAAGGTCTCCATTCTAAAAATGGGCTGTGGATATTTAGATGAATGCAGGTTAAATATAGTATCTTACATGCTGAGGTGGTTTCCTAAATCACTTATGGGCAAAATACCTTGGAGTCTCGTTAAACGAATAGGAGCCTGCGGGATAGCGGGAGTCATCCAAGGTCGCCTTCACACCCAGGACACTATCGGCCATGAATAATGGATGGTGGAGTTATCGCTGTTCCAGGTGCGGTGTGGTCTGGCTGCTCTGTCTGGACGAGCAGACCCTGGAAGGACTTTTTTTTTTGAGAACTCATGCATTTTTCAGTGTTAGATAAACCCACCTACTTTACTGTCATGTAAATATTTCATCTGGACCATATCATGCTATCTCTTTCAGGGGGGAAAAAATATTCAAACTCATATTGTCATCTTGCCTGTTTAAGTTATGCTCTCTCTCTGCCTTCCCTTTTCTATTTTGGCAAGTGTCTGATCTTTTCTTTGTTTTTCAAAGATACCCTTTTTAATGTTATGCTCTATTGGCTTGCCCTCCGCACCTGTCACTAGCCTTCTGAGGTGTGCATCGGTCTTTTGTTAAAAGGAGTTTATATAGGGTTAACATCCACCACACACTGCACGGGTACTTTATCAGCTCACGATTCAACCAAGCAATCTACAAATAAACCCCCATGATTGATACAGTATACTCGTCAACAAGCAATGCACAGGGGAAAAAAAAGAAAGGTGCTTTCATCCTTACCAAGGATGAAAGCACCAGAAAACAGTTGATGAATCAAGCCACCTGGGGCATATCAGCCACCGCGCCGGTCACTCAACTTTTTGTTACTTGAGTTTTGGGCACAGCATTATTCCCTCACGCCTGGAATGGCAATGTTAATAATGTGATACAACTGGAGTTGAGAAAACAATAAACATGTTAGATGTACAGTATATACATGAGGGCTACCCAGCTACGTAGCCATGCAATCATGGCGTGATTCTGGAATCTGGCGTGACGCGGTCCAACCAGGGCCTGCGCCCGGTACAGTCCAACCAGGGCCTGCGCCCGGTACAGTCCAACCAGGGCCTGCGCCTGGCGCGGCCCGGCCCGGCGTGTCACCGTGACGTTCTGACACACCAGAGCTGTGTCGTTTTGCTGAAACAGAATAGCAGGTCCGGACTCATAATAATACAATAACATAATAATCCACTCCTATAGGACAATTGGTCAGTTTGTGTATGTGTGTTGTGTGCGACTGTGCATGTGTGTGTGTGAGCGTGCATGCATGCATGCGTGCGGTGCCTGGAACATACCGTGTTCACATGCAGCGTGTGTATGTGTGTGAACGTGTAAACGTGTAAACGTGTTTTGGGCATGCATGTACATTTATAATTGTGTGCTGAATCTAAAAGAAGGGTCGGACACTGCCAACTAGCATAAGCGTTATTCATGGTCGGTAAAGACTGTATTCCCTTTGGGGGCAAGGAAGGATAAATGCTTCTCCTCATCTTAAAGTCAGATGAATGGAGAGCTAATTAACGGAAAGAAGATAAGACATGTGCAAAAAGTAGAATAAAGAAATGGGGGGAAAAAGGAGCGATGGGAGGAGGAGGGGGGTCGCATTTTTTAGAATGACCATATCTTTTGTGCGTGAGGCTCCAGGAGTCACAGGAGATAAAGCGAAGGGCAAATGAATGTTGACAATCTGTTACGCAAGTTTAGGAGTGCACACATGTCCACTCTCTGGTTAACATCCCCTCCCTCATTTTTCCTCTCAGTTATTGTCTCATGCGCTCTGTGTATCTGTGTGTGTGTGCGTGTGTATGTGTGTGCATGCGTGTGCATGTGTGCATGTGTGTGTGTGTGTGTGTGCGCATGTTTGTGTGGGTGTGAGTGTGCTAATCCTCATTACAGCTACTGTAGTTCCATACTCTCTGCAATTCCTGCAAAGAGATACAGTAGGCAGCCTACCCACTGAGTATGTAAGCGTGCGTGCGTGCGTGCGTGCGTGCGTGCGTGCGTGAAGAACACCATTTTGAAAGACGGAGTCGGGAGTATATAGAGACAAAGTATAGAGACATCCACTTCATACACTAGTGTATCAAAGTCAGGACACACTTTCTTTTCTGAAAATACAAAACATCAAAAGAAGTCTGCAAAAGCCTTAGAAATAATAGAACAGAGAAAAGCTTTCTTCTACTTCTTTTCCATTTTATTTATACATCTTTCAGAATGGCATATGGTGCTTGTAACATGTCATTGTCGATATGTTAAAAGTAAGACATAATTGACACATCACATGTTGCTATTCATGTTGTTATTCAATTATCTAAAATAAAGCAAAACATATGAAATAAAATAAAGCATACAGAATGCAGCGCAGCAACAGGGATCAAGTTGACAGCTACCTGGATGTGAACGTATCCCGTACACAATTGATGCTGTAGGAACAACACGTCTCCCTAATCACACCAAGTGACACTTTTGATCTATTGTGAAAAAGTGTCACGATATCAGTCTGTTGCACACTTTTATTATGTAGTGATGCCCTAGTGTTTCCTGTTCTGCCTAGTTGTGTTTGCCTGTCTTGTCTTACCTGCTTGTGATTACTAGTTTTCTCCACCTGTATCCTGTTAGTCTCCTAGCCAATCCCAGTGTTGATTGTTTGTTCTGTTCACCTGTGTATTGTGATCCCTGTGTCTACTTAAACCCTCAGTCCCTTATGTTCCCTGCTTGATTATAGATGTTTGTTATGGTGTTCTGTTCAGTGTTTTCAGTATAATAAATACCTTGCATATGATCTGCTCTACTCCTGCCTGTCTGTTCTACATTTGGGTTCCACATCTTGAGTCGCACCGTGACAAAAATAAATTTCTTTCTGAAATAAATATTTTCACGATTTTTCAAAAATAGCAGGCCTACAAGCTCGTAGCGCGCCGTAGATCTGCTATTTTTCAATAGCTAAATTATAACATAATGTTTAAAACACCAAAAGGGGTTCCCGCCCAAAATGGGTTTTAATGTTCTCATTCTGGGAATGTCCACGCCCACAATCAGGTGATGTCACCAATTAGTAATTCTCAGCACCTGAGCTGTAAGTTCTTTGTCTGTGAAAAACCATAGCACTGACGAAGGTCTGAGGACCGAAACGTTTGCTTTTTAATTGCACCATGAGCACAAAGCACCATGAGCACAGCATGATAAAATAAAATAAGTCTCAGTCTAAGGAGTTTTCTATACGGTGAGCGAGTCTTTTCCTGTCAAAGTTTCCCTCATTCTGGGAATGTCATAATACAGTAGGCGAACACTCTGCCAAAACATATAGGTGACTACCAAGACGACCCTCCGACTCTGATCATAAGACAACCCACATTTTTCAAGACTCATTTTGTGGAAAAAGAACAATGAATGTCAAATAGTCTACTCCCCGAATATAACACGACCCCGTTTTTTAGGATATTTCCATTGGAGAAAAAAAAGTCTTATATATTCAGACCAATAGCGTATACTGTACAGTATACAGTGTATACTGTCATTGTCGAAGTTGAAGTTGAACATAACAGTGGTGGGTCAGCGACGTCTCTGTGTGAGAAAAGACAACTGACTTGTATAAGAAACCCGTAAATAACTGGCAGTAATATCCCAATATTAAATTGTTACAGTGTTTTAGCAGTGTAATATTAACGGAATAGCAAAGGTTCTGCGATGACCGTATGCATCTGGTCTTAATCGGGACATGCCGTGGTTTGTCGAAGCGTGTTGGCCTTATTTTTAATTATGCAGTAAATCAACATTGTCAACAATAAAGGTTTGTTTAAGGCTGTATACTGTATTACCACTGTAGCTGTATAATCTGTTCCTTTCTAATGAGCGACCGCGGGACCAATATGTTCTTCTGTTCAGATAGTCTGTTTATCTGAATGGCTAAATGAAACGGACGGTTCTAGACTGAAATTGAATGTATCTAATTTTGTGTTGTTTTATCAAGGTAATTAACTGCTAGCCCAGCCTGACGTTGACGTTAGCATAGTATGATTATTGTTAAAGGTTTTATGACATTCATTTTAATTTCTTTTTCTTTTTCTTTTAGGTTTTATGACCTCAATTACACCCAAAAAACCTGAACTTTGAACATTCAGTGGATTTTCTGTGGTCCGAAGTTTTCTTTGGGGTTTTTTGGGCCTTTTGAGCTACAATGAAAACAGGCAACACAGTGAAACAGTGACATCTGCTGGCAAATCCCATTGACATATATGGGATTTGCAGTAAGTGATGTCACTTACTGCCGGCAAATCAGAGCACCTGTTTGAGCCAGAAAACCCCAGATCACAGAAAATCTACTGAATGTTAAAAGTTCATGTTTTTTGGGTGCAATTGAGATTAGAAAACCTAAAAAAACAAGAACAATTCCAAAACCTTTTTTTTAATGTCACAATCCCTTTAATGAGCTAGCTGACCTCCAATGATGACACTGGTTAACTTTTTATGGTCCCTTCTCGTTTTATTCCTTCAACATGGAACAATCAAGCTTTCTCAGCTCATAAACTTGCCTGACTTCAAGCTCTTACAATTTGACTATTTTTATGAATCATAAATATATGGTGTTTTTCATCTGATTGCTGCCTTTTCATCTGATTGCTGCCAGACCAATTATGTTTTCCTCCACAGGCATTTGTACCTGTCAACCTGTCACGTTCTCTTAGGCCTCCCACTGCTCGCAAAGTGCTTCCAGACATTGTGGGGACTTGAGTGAGTAATATATTTGACCTGCTGTGGTACAGGTCACGCAAGTGTGGTTGTGTGTGTGTGTGTGTGTGTGTGTGTGTGTGTGTGTGTGTGTGTGTGTGTGTGTGTGTGTGTGTGTGTGTGTGTGTGTGTGTGTGTGTGTGTGTGTCAAAAGTGTACTTAAATTCAGTACTAGTAAATGTACTTTACACCAATGTAGCTTATCACCCTCTTGGTCCTTTTATCAGGATTAAGATGTAGAAAAGGGTGGAGAGGAATATCGATATTGCATCAATATTCCACACCTGACACCTGAATAAGGACAAACGTCTTGTTCTTTGACATGAACAAACACTGAAAAGATGCTTGACAGGGAAACCAATGACTCTTCTTCTCACCAAAGCAAAGATCACAAGAGAGAAAATGGCAGGCAAAGAGAGACAATACACAAGTGAAGGGCCTTTGAGGCAGAGATAGACACTGGCGAACCTTGACACTTTCAGATGCATGTCATGTTCTTACACTTGAGATGAATGCACATCACTCTGTCTATCTGTTCATTAAATGCACAAGCCTAAAACCACGGGGCACATACAGTATGTAGGTCTGTGTTAATCTCTATAGTATTATCATCATACTATCATTCTAACAATGTCTGTCTGTGTGTGTGTCTGTCAGAAACACCGCCGTAGCTCCTTACTGCCTGCACCAATCACTCCCACTTTTCACACAGGCATTGACCATATGCATGTGGAGGGCGTAACGAAGCCCTTTTTTCGATTTGACACATTAATGATTATTAATGAATGTATTAGTCAATTACAAACGCACCCGGTCGCAGTACCCCCCACAGCCAAATATCTCACAACGGGTAAGGGCTAATACCTTAGAGCAGGGGTCGGCAACCGGCGGCTCAAGAGCCGCTTGCGGCTCTTGAGCACTCCCCTAGTGGCTCCCTGTAGCATTACAAAATAATCTATGAAAATGTATAATGTTTATTTTTTCACATTTTTATTTTTCATTTATGGTTTCTGTAGGAGGCCAAACGTGACAGAAACATTCTTAAGTTTCCCAATTTTGTAAAAAGTGTGTAGAATAAATATTATGATGGATTGCCTGTATGCTTAATCTGCAGTATAGCCCTGAAACATGACTGTCAGTCATGACGCAACAGCAGCCTGTTTTACGCAATCGCAGTCCAAACGTGTATATAAACATTCCGATTTAAAATATAAAGTCCTCGCCACATGTGCCACAGGAGTTAGAAATGTGCTGGTACAGCGATTAGCATTGCTGCATCCCGCGTTGTTTAATAAAAAGCATTTTTATCCGAGCGCCCCTTTTCTCAAACGGGGTTGGGAAACACCGGGTGGGGTCGCGTAGTTGAAAGCCAATGGCCAGTAAATAACTGCTCGGATAAAAATGCTTTTTATTAAACAACGCGGGATGCAGCAATGCTAATCGCTGTACCAGCAACATTCTAACACCCGTGGCACATGTGGCGAGGACTTTATATTTGGAATCTGAATGTTTATGTACACGTTTACAATGTAAATGTAGCGATTGCGTAAAACAGGCTGCCGTTGCCATGACGCACCATGGCTAAATCTGCAGTGACAAACTATCAAACAATAAATAAAACGTGGCAAGCCATTCACAGACGGTGACTATATGAAGGAGTCATATAGACGTTTTATTATCTCCCGGGTTGCAACGAAACAGCAAAGCAGCAGCCAGCAGTGGTGGAGTTTAAAGCTGCGATCCACTTCTTAAAAGTTTGCTCCCAAGTTTTCCACACTTGCGTGGAAAACATGGAATGCTCTTCCAGACAATTATGTGAACATGAAGAAACTCGCATCTGGAGTATTATCCATCTTTGGATCAACGTACTTTTGTGAGCAGATATTCTCAAACATGAACTACATTAAATCCAAATACCGCACACGCCTCACCGATGAGAGCTTGCAGTCATGTGTGAAGATTAAAGTGACATTTTACATGCCCAATGTTGAGAAGCTCTCCAGCGATGTCCACACACAGAAATCACATTAAACGGGTAAGAACACAATGCAAAAAACATGGCATAATAATGGAGGGTGCGTTGACTGCGTTCGGAAATGCGCACCGGGAGCGCACTCGCCTATTAGTTTGCATTGCACAGTGCGCTATTTCCAAACGGGCTTGAACCATAGCGCACTTTTTATTTTGATAGATAGGCTAATATCCACTTGCAGCCCTGTTGTCTTCATTATATAAGCATTTTAAGGCTTACATTTTTTTTGCGGCTCAAGATAGATTTTGAATTTGTTTTTTTGGTCGAAAATGGCTCATTCAACATCTTGGGTTGCCGACCCCTGCCTTAGAGTATATATGAATAGAGAAGGCCCAGAGAGGAAACCCTGAGGCGAAATGGACATAGTGGCCGGATTTGTCATTGCAGCTCGAGCCAGCGCTGGTCCATTGACTATCATTGCGCACGTTCATGTGTTTGAGGCCATGACACGTGAACGAATGTTTCATATGTGAACGCGCACAAACGGCACAATGATAGTCAACGGCAGCGCGTTCATGTCTTTGAGGCAAATCCATCCCAGAATGCACTCTGTTCCTACCAGGAAGGAGGAGTGAAATCGCCTCATGCGCTTTTGAGCAACTTAATGCAAGTGGATGGGAGGAGAACTCGGGTGTCTTGTCTATTCATACTCTATGGCTAGTACTTATAATACTTCACTGTACATGTACGTCAGTGCAGCAGAGCGACACTGGGGTTTGTGTGGTTGGATGGACGTACAAAGGCATAATAACCCCCAGGCCAAGGCTGAATTATGTTGTTTCAATGCAAGCGGCACACTTTGAAAGTCACATAATTTCCTTTGTTTTATTTCTCTCCGAGTATAAGTCCACAACAGGCTCTGGTACGTCATGTGCTGACTGCTGAGGCGCGTGAAGCCGCCTGCTATACTCCCTGCAGCTAGTAGACTAATGATGGCACTGAGGACCGGCGGCAAGGAGAGGAGACAAAATTGCCGATATTATAGGGACAATAGAGCTAACACAACAGATAATGAGAGATGAGGAGGGGAAGCTATAGGGAACACGGAATGCACCGCCGGGATGAGAAATGGGCGAGAAAGGTGAAAGTGTGCACACCTGTCTGCGTTAATTCGTACTTTGTTCATTGGCATGATTGCACCGCAGAGTAATTTAATGACGTTGTAAACAAAACAACAAAGACAACTTGACAATTCTCCCTGCTCTTTCCCACCATCTTCCCATCATCTCTTTTCTTTTCTTTTCTTTTCATTGGCCTAGCGGTAATACTGTATAGGCAACACCAGACAGTCACAGCATGTTGTTTGCCAGTCACACTCTGACAGGATAATTTCCCTGACATGTTCTCACGACAGATAATAAAGCCTTGATTGCGAGCAACGTTGCGTGCGAGCAACCAAACAAACAAAATGCACACCCAAGGGCCAAAACGAAATGGTGAATCACATGAGCAATTACATGTAAGCAGACAACAGTGCCCAACACATTCTAACTTGCTCTAAAAACAGCAGGCTGTTTTCACAGACCCGACAGACCCGACAGAGCTGAAGGTATGAAGCGAGACGTGCGCATTTGTGCAATGCCAGCGAGAAGCCCCCTTTTTCACAGCTCTCTTCTCTTTTCAAAAGCCCTGTTTTTGTGCTCACAAGCACAGCTGAGAGAAAGAACCGTTTTCAGCTATACTCTGCCAGTCTCAGCAGGAAAGGTTTGGCAAGGTAATCAATTCACAATATCACTAATCACACACACTGTCCAATTGTTATGTTGAAAGGTACTAAATGGCCTATGGGAAGTGATTATAGAGAATATGGCAGATGGTCTCTTTTCCAAATTTGTCTGTTTTGCTCGGTGGCACATGGTTGAATTGAGGTGGATTGTCTTGTCTGGTGAATACGGAGATCGAGGCAGGGGACGGGAGCTGAGCAGGTGTGAGCTAGCTATAGAAAGGGGGTGTCAAAGCGTAAACGTAAGTTAAAACTGGCACGGAGAGTGAATAGACGGGCAAATGTATTTTGGGTTTAGCTCAGCCCAAAAAGCGAAAATAATCAATTTGCAATTTGCATTTCACATAGCTGAACTAAAACATTTTCATCCAAGCCAACAAGATATTATTGTCAAATGTAAAAGAAAAATCATCCTCATCATCATCATCATCATCATCGTCATCATCTTCTCAAAATAATCTACGGGCCAGATATTGCCTCCTATTGCGTACCACTGGCCTATTCACAACATTGGTGACTATAAATATATAACACCTGGGAAATAGTTTACGTCCACCTAAAAAAGAAAAGTGAGAATCTGAGAGTGAATAATTATACCATCATCATCATAACAATCAGCAACTGGCTGGGAAGGGACTACATAGCATTTGAACTGCAACTGCTACAAATATTGTTAGAAACAACAACACCCAAAATATTAATTTTCCAAAACATATTCACTTTTGTTTTTTTCCCCCAAAAATCCCCAAATGTTCAAATTCCCCAAAATGTCTCAACTAACCCTGAAACTGAATCCCCTTTTGTAGGTAAGTACCCTCTTCCCCCCTGGGCACTATTCAAAGACTGAAACAGCAAATTAACACAAACTCAAAAACAAAACTAGTATGATCAAACCCAAAAGCAAAACAAGATATTCAAACAAACTGTACTACTGCAACCTCAAGCTTCATCATGAATGAAGAAACATACAGTACATAAAAATCAACCATCAATACAATAAACGTGGAAGCAATAGATTTCCACTATTGGTATGGAGAGCCAGCTGTAAAGGGATGTTTTTTAAATGATGCATGCAGCTTTTGAAATTACGTCATATGGCAGCCAAGTCTATGGACTTTTCATGTTTGTTTAGAGCACAAAATGATGACGTGAGACGTCATGTGGCCAATGTACAGTAAATGATACATCTTGTGACTGATTTAATTTTATACAATAACCCACTGCATTCATGTCTCGTAATGTAGTGGCAGTCTGAAATTGTGGGGCAGCCGCTCACTTCAGACAGAAACAAACATCCCTTCTTTGAAAGCTCTGGGCCTATAGAATTGCACAACCAAACGTGTTTTATCCGAAGTTCTGAAGGAAGCCAAGCCCAGGTGTTGATAACATTTGGTCTTATGACCGAGAGCTTGGTGAACTTTATGTGTTTCACCCAGATTGGCATGGACTTGCAAGTCTCCGCTGACTCCTATAGGTTCTGAACAACAGGCAGGTGAGCTGACAGAAGCAGGCTTGAGCCCTGGGGGGTGCGCCAAGGCGAGGCGATAGCCGAGTGAGAGCCCTCGCCGAATTGAGAATTATCTATGTCGGAGCAAGCTTGGTAAACTTGGCCTCACTGGCAAGAGGAGAGTCTTATCTAATTGCTTTTAGCTGTCAAGCATGTTGAGTAATGTTATGTGATTGACAGCTTTTCTAGCTCCATGATAATGTTGCTGTACAGTAACTTACATTTATGGCTTGGGGAAAAATATTACGCTAGCTATTTGGAAGTCAGACTAAAGTTCGGATTGAATGGCAGCTGTTTGGACACACATAATATAATCTATAATCTATTATGTCAATTGTGGTTTGGTGATAGTCTGGTCCGCATTGACTAACTTATGCTCTTGAACAGAGAGCAACTCAATTAAAGCAAAATCGGAAATATCTGCTATAAGCCTGGTGATTGCTAGTGGTAACAAAAAATGGGTAGGACACATTGGAGTGTGACTATCACTTGCAATTGTCATGGCAGCTTGAATGTCTGTCTGTTCTAACTTTTTATTTCTATGTCCTTTAGGTTGGAGCTGCATTCTACCTGTGGAGAGGTGTGTCCTGGTGATTACCTGGCTGGTCCCCATCTGGCAATCACCTGGCTGGCTACTTATACCTGGCACGCAGTGCTCAGTGATAATTCCTCTTCGGCCAGTGCACACCTCTGTGCTTTTGTACTAGGTCAGTTGAATTCTAAGACTCAAGAACATATTCCGCTCCTCTACTGGCCTGATCCTAATTGTTGGTCTCCTTTCTCAGTACCTGCCTGCCAGCCTGCACCTCTCCACGCAGCTCCAACTGAAGACCTAAGTATTATTATCTGCTTTGGAAACTGGACATTATACCTTTTGGACTTGAGTTAATTTTTGCCTTGAACTTCTGTGTTTTGGAGTGAATAAATACTCTGGATTTTTGCATCATACCACGTTTTCCTTGTCTGATCTGTCTGCATCTGGGTTCCCTGTCTGCCTTGACAGTATCACTGAGCCATTATGAACCCAGCAGACTCAGACACCATCCATCAGGCTTTGGCTGGTCAGGCCGTGTTACTTGGAACTCATGATCAAGCTTTGAGAGAAATTATGGATGGCATGCGAGACGTTTCCAGCAACATGACCAGTCTACGCAGAGAGCTAAGCACCACCGCTGCACAGGCTCAACCCCTTCCCCGTGATGAGGATTCGGTGAGCCTATCTGCCGCACACCCGGGCTCCTCTCGGGAGCCTCATGCTCCAGCACCTGAGCGTTACGACGGTGACCTTGGCTCCTGTGGTGATTTCCTCCTTCAGTGTTCTCTCGTCTTCGATCTTCAGCCGCAGGCTTATTCCACTGAGCGGTCCCGTATCGCCTATCTTCTAGGCTGTTTGAAGGGAGAAGCCTTGGCCTGGGCGAGACCAGTATGGGAGAGCCAGTCCCACGCTTGTTATTCTTTCGAGGCATTCACCCAGGCTAATACACACCTCCCCAAAGTGAGAATTTACGGCTGACAAACAGGTTTAGCCCTCTGCTGAATGTTGCTGGCTCTAATGGTCAATCAGATAACCGTGTTAACGCCACTCCGAGCAGGGTAGCTAATGGAGAGCAAATGACTGAATGTCTGATTGTCGGCGACCAGGCTGTAAAATATGTTAAAAGCAACAAAAAGCGAAAAGCTACAGTATTATGCTTTCCCAATGACACTATCTCTGATATGGTGGAGAGAATCCATAAGATTATTGAGGCACACCCCATGGTAAAAACGCTGATATTGCACATCGGTGCACGTGATGCAGAAAAACGAGAAGGAAGCAAACTAAAAAAGGATTTCAAAGCCCTACTGTTCACTCTGAGTGAACATGGTGATATTGACTTCTGGATCTTCGGACCTCTACCTCCGATGGCAGGGTGTGAGCGTTTTAGTAGGCTGTTTGCATTGAAGACTGCTGTAGTTAAGCCCCTTCTCAAGAAACACAATCTTGATCCCTCTGTTTTGGGTAACTACCGACCCATTTCAAATCTACCCTTTCTGGGCAAGGTTTTAGAAAAATGTATCTTTCATCAATTGGATGTGTTTCTACAGAACAATAATGTACACAACAAATTCCAATCTGGCTTTAGGAAAGGCCACAGCACAGAAACAGCACTTGTAAAAGTAATGAATGATCTGAGGGTGTCTGCTGACAAGAAACATGTATCCGTTCTCTTACTTCTAGATTTAACGGCTGCATTTGACACGATTGATCACTCAATTTTAATACAGCGTCTGGAGCACTGGATAGGCCTGTCTGGTACGGCCCTGTCCTGGTTTTCCTCCTACCTATCAAACAGAAGTTACTTTGTCAATCTAGCCGAGTTTGACTCAGATAAACACGACATCAGTTCTGGTATTCCACAGGGCTCGATTCTTGGCCCTCTGCTTTTCTCCTTGTACATACTGCCACTGGGCGAACTCATTGCCAATCACGGAGTCAATTTTCATTTCTATGCTGATGATACCCAATTATATCTATCTGTGGCTCCAGATGATCCCTGTGCTTTAGACCTGCTGCTTACCTGTCTGTCTAGCATCAAATGTTGGATGAGTGAGAACTTTCTCAAGCTAAATGAGGACAAGACAGAAGTTCTCATAATCGGCTCTAGTGAGCAGAAAGAATCAATATTAAGCAGACTTGGCAACCTGACTGTAGACAGTAAAAGTACAGTAAAGAACCTGGGGGTTATTATTGATTCCGAATTGAATTTTAATTCACACATTAATCATGTTACCAAGATTGCCTTTTTTCACCTTAGAAATATTGCACGAATCAGAGCCTATGTGTCCTTGGACGATGCAAAAACGCTAATCCACGCCTTTGTTTTCTCTCGGCTTGATTACTGCAATGCACTTTTTTCAGGACTGCCTAAGAAAACAACTGACAGATTACAACTTGTCCAAAATGCAGCAGCCAGAGTTTTAACTAGAACTAAGATGAGAGAACATATTACTCCAGTTTTGGCATCACTGCACTGGCTTCCGGTTGTTTTTAGGATTGATTTTAAAATTCTTTTACTTGTCTATAAAGCCCTCAATGGTCTCGCACCTTCCTACCTACATGACTGCTTGCCTGAATATGTCCCAAACCGCCCGCTAAGGTCTTCTACTGCTGGCCTGCTCGCTTTGCCTAAAAAAATGGCAACTAAAAAATACGGGGAAGCAGCTTTTTGCTTCTACGGGCCATCGGCATGGAACAAGCTCCCTCTGTACCTTCGTCAGGCAGCCTCTGTAGACATTTTTAAAGCTCAGCTCAAGACCCACTTCTACAACATTGCCTTTAAGTGATCTTATATTTTGTGTTATTCATGTCCTCACTGTATTGCACTGCTTGTTTTTTAATGTCGTTGCCTTGCTTTTCTTTTATGCTTTACTTTTATTTTATTCTCCATTGTTCTGTAAAGCACTTTGAGCTGCATTTGATGTCATGAAAGGTGCTATACAAATAAAGTTTTATTATTATTATTATTATTATGAGAGCCGTATTCGATCACCCTGTGAAGGGAAGGGAGGCGTCCAAGCGGCTGTTGAATTTGAAGCAAGGCTCCAGAAGCGTGGCGAAGTACGCTGTTGAATTTCGCTCCCTCGCCGCTGAAAGCAGATGGGATGACGTCGCGCTACAGGAGGTGTTTCAACATGGCTTGTCCGAGGCTATCAAGGATGACTTGGCAGCTCGCGACGAGGCTGAGGATCTGGATTCTCTCTTTTCCCTGACCATTCGCCTCGATAACCGGCTCCGCGAACGACAGAGGGAGAGAGGTGGGCGTTCCTCCCAGTCCCGTGTGTTCTCTCCCCGACGCTCTCCACCACGTGGGTCTTCGTCTTCCTCCGAGTATACCCGAGGGCCTCTGACCTCGAACCAGCCCGAGCCGATGCAAGTCGGTCGAGCTCGTGCTCCGTTAACGACGGAGGAGCGCCAGCGCCGCCAGCAGAGCAACAGCTGTTTTTACTGTGGCAAGCCAGGCCACTTTATTCACCAGTGCTCCCTGCTGTCGGGAAAAGACAGGGGCTCTCAGTCAGGAGGGGACTGATGGCCCAAACAACTCGTCACACCTCTACCACGAGAACTCCTCTCCAAGCGCAGCTGGTCATTAAAGGTACAGTGCACTCATTTTCTGCGTTATTAGATTCTGGCGCAGATGAGAATTTCATTGATGCCTCTGTGTGTGAGAAGCTTGATATTCCCCTTATTGATCTAGAAGTGCCTCTTAAGACCAAGACTTTGAGTGGGGAGTTGTTAGCCCTTGTCACCCAGAGGACTGAACCTTTAATGCTGCACCTGTCCGGTAACCACCAAGAATTTATCAGTTTCTTTGTGTTGAGTTCCCCTGATGTACCTCTGATTCTTGGAATTCCATGGTTAATGTTACACAATCCTCATGTAGACTGGAAGTCAGGCACTATTCGTAGCTGGAGTGTTTTATGTCACTCCTGTTGTCTCAAATCAGCCCTGGGCCCTAACCCCCTAATTTCTGCTCCTCCAGTAACTCCTCCTGACCTGTCCACCATTCCTTCTGAGTACCACGAGTTGGGAGAGGTTTTTTAGCAAACAGCGGGCTCTCTCTCTCCCACCACACCGGCCATATGACTGTGAAATTGTGCTACTGCCTGACGCCCCTCTGCCAGGTAGCCGCCTGTACAACCTCTCTCGCCCTGAACGTGAGTCTATGGAAGATTATATTCAGACATCTCTGGCTGCTGGCCTCATTCGTCCCTCCTGTGGGGGCAGGGTTTTTCTTTGTTGGGAAAAAGGATGGCAGTCTGAGACCCTGCATTGATTATAGAGGCTTAAACAATATCACAGTCAAGAACCGCTATCCCCTACCACTGTGAACATGGCTCGATGTGTTGTTTGCAATATGAATATACATTGTTGTTCATGTGTTGAAAAGTAAAAAAAGAAAAAGTGGGTCTCAATTACAGACCGTTGAAAATGGCGTGTTGAAAATTACACATTCTGTTAATACAACTGTTCTCTCGTGTGTAATATAGGCATGACATAATTTCCATTTAGATTTCCCCCTGGTCCTCTCACAGGACCAGTTTTTGGTCCCCCGTGACCCTGCGGAGCATAAACTTACACCATCTGAGAGGTCAGTGCTGCATTAATGGGCTTGATCTCACTCTCACAGAGGGCCCTGCACTGCCACGTACTGTAGATCATACTGTACCAATGGAGGGGGCTTTCATATCGCAAGGTGCATGAACTCTTTGCACTTTTGTTATTATTAACAGCCTCCTTGTGATCCCCAAGAAGATCAGGCTCAAAACCTGGGGCGACAGGGCCTTCTCTGTGGCCACCCCTACCCTCTGGAATATGCCCTCCCCAAACACATCCGGGATGCCCCCTCACTCTCCACTTTCAAAACCGCACTGAAAACCCACCTGTTCAGAATAGCATTCCCGAGCTGATGGGTTTTTAACCTGTTGCATGTACTATTTTTATTGGTTTTTACTATTATTTTACTTGTTTTTCTAATAAAGTTGTCATTTTCTCATGTCCCCCCCCGGCCCCCACACATGTAAAGCGTCTTTGGGTATTAGAAAAGCGCTATAAGTCCCAGATATTATTATTATTATTATTAACATACCTAACTACAGTTTACACGTTGTAACAGGAGATGTTGACAGATTCTATAGCCTGGTTAACTCTCCCCCTAGTGAACCAGGTTAGACAGATTCTGCTGTAGAGCTCTGAATCTGTCTTGAGAGATTAGGCCTACTGCAACACAACACCGGTTCCTGTATAATGTGTATATTTAATGAGGTGGTCAAATCATTTTAAGTTTCCCTTCTTTTGCCGATGGGTTCACAGCAAGAGACATATACTTATCAACGGATATTCAGTCACTTCAGCTGCACTATGTAACTTCTACCCCGGATTTGAACCCAGTTTCCTGCGCAAGGAGGAAGATTGGTTGAAAAAACCAAATGGCTGCTGCTTTCTTTTTTTTAAACATTTTGCCATGACTTGTGATCCTGATACAGCACAGCACTCAAAGAAAGTGAAATGCCTACTGTGCCAGTCGACTACTATATATGTTGCAATTCTATTTTGAATGTCATTCATTGGTTCAGTGGATATGCAGTACTACTGCAGTATTTTTAATGTCTTATTATTGCGAGGAAAGTGCTATAAATACGTTTATGAATAAGAGGAAACTGGAGAGCACTTTCATTGTCAGCTGTGTGTAGTACATGTGATTTTCCTGTGCTTTTTATCTGTTAATTCCCTCAGGGACACAGCAGGGTGCTAGCTGGGCAGGTCATTATAACGCTCTTCCTCTTCTCTGGAACACTCTTTCGCATGAAAGGGCCATATCCTCCTTTCATGGTCGCAATATGTAGAAAATGAAAGGACTGAAAAAGACAAAGAAAAAAATCACACCTGAATGGAGTGAGGGGCGCTCTTATCATTGTACAAGTACATCATCTCTCCATCATTCTCCATTCATTGTCAATTGGGTATTTCAATTGTGTGTAGGTGTGATGACCCATCCTCTTTGTGTGATGTCACTGTTCTGTTAGTGTTGTTCTCTGTCCATGTGTAGGAGGAGGAGACCAGCCTGCAGGAGTGTGCCTAGTGGAAGAGGCACACCTGACTCCAATCTGGCTAGGAGTACTTAAGCAGGCTGGTCAAGGCCATTCTCCCTCTCACCCCTACATTGTTTGGTTTTGGTTCGTTTGAGTTAGTTTGGTCCTTAGTTAATGCACCTGCACATACACTACATTCTCACACATGCATACATGCACTACACTACTGATACAACTGACTACTCACACCCCACTCTAAAAGTAAAGTATAATTTATGTTTAAGCTAGTTTCTAACAAATACATTTTGGCATTTATTTCTGTGTGTCGTCTCCCATATTTGTCATGATTTGAGTCAGGTCATGACAGTAGGACAAAAATGGATGATTTGCTCATCCACGACGGATTTTCTCCATTCATTGTCAATGGCATTTAATGTTTGCGTAAACACACATAAACACACAAACTCATATCACTCATGATTCTTTTACCCTCCTTCCAATTGAGGGCCTGACCAGACGTGTGCTTGCAGTTTCAGAGTCTATAAATAGCTTGGCATGTCTTGTCTTGGCTTCATCCTCATGGTTTCATTTCCATCTTCTTTGCCACCCCAACTCGATTGCCTGTCTCCCCTGCGTGCTGTCTGTTTAGTTGCCTTCTAACCTCTGCTGCCCTCCCTTCCCTGCTCTCCAGGCTTCTGCATTCCTGCGTTCACTGCACGGCTGCAACTGTGGCGGCTTAACCAGTGATATTACTTCCCACTCACGTTCTGCCCTTCTCCACTCACGCTGTTGCTCCTCTCCTCTCCTCTCCGCTCTGTGACTCTCCCTCGATTTCCATCATTGCCCCTCTCCTCTAGCCACCCTCTCATTCCACATCTCCTCTCACAGTCTCCATAGCCGGGAGCGCTTTGTGTTTGTCAGATCCATTAAGAGAATGGCACAGCTAGAGAACTGTGTGTGTGTGTGTGTGTGTGTGTGTGTGTGTGTGTGTGTGGCGGGGGGGGGGGGGGTCAACCCGGCATTTGACCTGCTTTGCCCTCCCTGTCAGCGGGCAGCCGTGGCAGAACCCTGGGGGTTGCTGGATGTCTGACTGGGTCCTCCTGGCGCAGGTTGCCCTAGACAATAATTGGCCAGCTAGGAGCTCGGCGGTGGGACCTACTCCTGACAGCTGGTGGGTGGATGAAGCACACCAATTAGAAAAGTGTGTGTGCGTGTATATGTTAGAGAGAGATGAGAGTGTGGAGGGAATGAAGAAGAGTGGAATATTGTAGTGCAGTTCCTTATGGTCAGCCAAATGAGTTTGTAGGCTTTAGACGGAGATTTTTAAAACTATATATTTTTGGAAACCTTATAGCCTAATGAATCAGAAAATGTTTGTTGCCATTTTTTTCGAGGTCGATAAAGCGGCCATCTTGGAACTTTAAAAATGGCTACTTTCAAAAACGAATTTCTCAATATCTCGCCTACTAAATGACCTAAAATCAAGATTGCAGTGGTTAAATCTACATTTTTGGGGGCAAGGAATCCAATGGAGCCGACTACATTGTAAATGAGACATGTATGGGTGGGTATTTTGCATTTTTACATGATCAAATGGTATTATTCTGGTAATCTGGATATGTATATCTTCCAAACAATGGAATATTTCACAAACACTTTATCACATCTCTCAAAAGACAGGAGACAACTTGAATCAAGACAAAGGGACCTTTAATCAAGAACTTAACAAAAAAATCACACCTGTGTGAAGTGAGGGGCGCTCTTGTCATCGTACATCATCATGACGTAGTACACTATGACATCATCAGACACTATGACGTAAAATTCTCAATTCAGGACAAAGTTTGTGAACATACACTAAAAGCTGGACCTAGGAGGGGATAGTGCCCCTCAAAAATCCAACATATCCCATAATATCTGTACATTGAACGTTCAATGAACTCTAACAAACATGTCCAACATAATATAATATAAATATAAAAAACATAACAAAATGTACAATCTCTCATTGTCTGTTGTTGTTGAAAAACACAGGCTGTTGAGTCTACATAAGCTAATCTCCATCATTTTCATTGTCATCACTGTCACTTGCATATGTGATATCACGACAGTCTTCCTCATTCTGGCAGTCAGAGCTACACTGACAGAGTTCTGTGCAGGGGAGCCCGACTGAATTGCACGAACATCTGTGTGAAGAGCAGTCTGCTTTACACTGACATCTGACCATCTCAATGATGGATTCTGGTGCAGGGAGGAGCTCAGTTGTGACTGGTTTCAGCTGGCCGTCCTTGTCCTTCTGGTAGCCGTTCTGTAGTGGGTCAAGGAACACTTGCTGAGCGATGTCAGCCTGACCCCACACGCTGGCCTGGATATGGGCCCTTAGGACATGCTGCTTGAGGGCACCAAGTGTGGGTGGAAGCTTCTCACTTTCTGCCATGTGTTTGCAGAAAAGATGCCACCTCAGTTCACGGATATTGTCGATTTTGATCCCTTTCGGAGAGTATGCAGTGCAAACAAACGTCGCTAATCGAGAATGAAGATCCTCTGTCACTTTCCTAGTCTGTGAAAGCATTTGAAGAGCCTTAACGGCATGGTCATCTGCTTTTAGGTAGATGCTCAGCCAGGTAGCTTTGCCTATTCTAGAAAAGCGCCCTGTGTTGTCTGCTCCTGTAAATGCATGAAACGCTGGCAAAGCTTTTGCTCGATCTGCAACAAGAGCATTCCATATTGGCTTCACTTCCAAAATCCCAGATACCATGGAAACAGACGTATTTTGCAGCAGGATTTCATAATTTGCAACAACCAACACAAGTACATCTGTGTCCGGGGAGAAGAACATGAGCTGTGCACTGGAAAGGTTGCGACGTGAAGCCAGAACTGCATGGTGGATTAACAAGGTGTCTGCTTCTTCGTGGTTGTTGCCTTCAAAGTACAATCCACTGTTGCTCTCAGTGTGACCTGCAGCAGAAGCGATGACAAGCTTGGGGGACTCTTGGCTGTATTCAATGGTCTTTGATGCCAGATACTCTGTCAGATCCGCTTTTGTTTGGTCATGTGAAAGTAAGCGGCTCATTGGAATGTTCTTGATGCTTGTGTCGTCCCTGATTTGATGATTTGATTGGATGGGATGGTGGTTGTCCAAAAGCTGACAAAGAAGCCACCAACAGTAGTCACAGTAAAAGATTTAAGTGTATGGTTCTACGGTAGACTGATGTCCCTAACCAGAGACTACGATGAGGTGATTCTGGTTTTTGATACCTACAAGGCTGATTCTTTGAAGCACATCACAAGAGAGAAAAGAAAAAAAGGAAAGGATCCAATTCAATATCAAATCAGGGACGACACAATCATCAAGAACATTCCAATGAGCCGCTTACTTTCACATGACCAAACAAAAGCGGATCTGACAGAGTATCTGGCATCAAAGACCATTGAATACAGCCAAGAGTCCCCCAAGCTTGTCATCGCTTCTGCTGCAGGCCACACTGAGAGCAACAGTGGATTGTACTTTGAAGGCAACAACCACGAAGAAGCAGACACCAGCGTTTCATGCATTTACAGGAGCAGACAACACAGGGCGCTTTTCTAGAATAGGCAAAGCTACCTGGCTGAGCATCTACCTAAAAGCAGATGACCATGCCGTTAAGGCTCTTCAAATGCTTTCACAGACTAGGAAAGTGACAAGGATCTTCATTCTCGATTAGCGACGTTTGTTTGCACTGCATACTCTCCAAAAGGGATCAAAATCGACAATATCCCTGAACTGAGGTGGCATCTTTTCTGCAAACACATGGCAGAAAGTGAGAAGCTTCCACCCACACTTGGTGCCCTCAAGCAGCATGTCCTAAGGGCCCATATCCAGGCCAGCGTGTGGGGTCAGGCTGACATCGCTCAGCAAGTGTTCCTTGACCCACTACAGAACGGCTACCACAAGGACAAGGACGGCCAGCTGAAACCAGTCACAACTGAGCTCCTCCCTGCACCAGAATCCATCATTGAGATGGTCAGATGTCAGTGTAAAGCAGACTGCTCTTCACACAGATGTTCGTGCAATTCAGTCGGGCTCCCCTGCACAGAACTCTATCAGTGTAGCTCTGACTGCCAGAATGAGGAAGACTGTCGTGATATCACATATGCAAGTGACAGTGATGACAATGAAAATGATGGAGATTAGCTTATGTAGACAACAGCCTGTGTTTTTCAACAACAACAGACAATGAGAGATTGTACATTTTGTTATGTTTTTTATATTTATATTATATTTTGATGGATATTATGTTGGACATGTTTGTTAGAGTTCATTGAACGTTCAATGTACAGATATTATGGGATATTTTGGATTTTTGAGGGGCACTATCCCCTCCTAGGTCCAGCTTTTAGTGTATGTTCACAAACTTTGTCCTGAATTGAGAATTTTACGTCATAGTGTCTGATGATGTCATAGTGTACTACGTCATGATGATGTACGATGACAAGAGCGCCCCTCACTTCACACAGGTGTGATTTTTTTGTTAAGTTCTTGATTAAAGGTCCCTTTGTCTTGATTCAAGTTGTCTCCTGTCTTTTGAGAGATGTGATAAAGTGTTTGTGAAATATTCCATTGTTTGGAAGATATACATATCCAGATTACCAGAATAATACCATTTGATCATGTAAAAATGCAAAATACCCACCCATACATGTCTCATTTACAATGTAGTCGGCTCCATTGGATTCCTTGCCCCCAAAAATGTAGATTTAACCACTGCAATCTTGATTTTAGGTCATTTAGTAGGCGAGATATTGAGAAATTCGTTTTTGAAAGTAGCCATTTTTAAAGTTCCAAGATGGCCGCTTTACCAACCTCGAAAAAAATGGCAACAAACCTTTTCTGATTCGTTAGGCTATAAGGTTTCCAAAAATATATAGTTTTAAAAATCTCCGTCTAAAGCCTACAAAATTACATAAGGAACCGGACTATTGGGGACAAAGCTGGAGAGAAGGGAGGACGGAGAAGAGGGGTGGGGGGCTGCTGTGTGTTTATGCAATTACATGAGAAAGTTGCATATGGGGTGTGAAGAGAAGAGAGACACGGTTTGATTGCAAAAGAAACAAAGTGAGAAACAATTAATTGTCACATGCATGCACATATACGCATGCAGAGTCAACTTCACTCTCTTTCTCTCTCTCTCTCTCTCACACACACACACACACACGTACACCACACACCGTGCACGTACACAATGCAAGCGTGCGCAGGATGGTGGGATAAATGTTCCCTCCTCCGCATCATCAGTGCCCATACCCGAGGCGGGGTTGGCGAAAGGGCCTTTCTGTGTGGAGTTTGCATGTTCTCCCCGTGTCCCCTATATAGGGTAGGTACCCTCACAAACAACATGCAGTAATCCTGGTCTCTAAACTACCTCCCCCTGGCCTGATGGAGGGGAAAGGAACTGGTCGGAATAACGTGTTCCTTCCACGCGCTACGTCCAGCCGGGGAAACTCCCCCCTGTCAGGTGAAAAGAAGCAGCTTGGACTCCTCATGCATAGAAGGAAGCATGAGGTCAGTCCGCTCCCCCCCCCCCAGGTTGGCAGCGGAAGTGTAGCGCCCAGGATTACATTAGATAATTAACACTGGGTGAAACAATGGGTTGCAAAATCGTGGGATACAAATTATAGAAAAAAAAATAACAATTGAGCGCTTTAAATAGCTGGATGGAGACTGGAGATCACGTCCCTTTTTTAGTTTAATTGGCTGAATGGGTTGTCTGTCAACGCTGTACCATGCATTAGCAGGGTCCAGACTCCAAACAAATGAACCAGGCTATGAAAATCCCAGGAGTGGATAGTGTGGATGCATACTTTATCAATTATATTATGCAGTACTTCAGTTTTTGACCGTTTCCCCTGACGCTCTACTACCATATTGCCAAATTTCGTGGCAGCACATATAATTGACAAACTGTGAAAATGAAAAACTGAAATATGGTGGAAGAAAAGAAAACAAACAAAGACAATATGGGGTCTCTTTCCCTTCGGGCTTGACACCTAATAATAGTAATAATTAGGGCCGGGACTAATTGCGATTAATTGCGATTAATTAACTACAGAAAATGTTATGCATTAAAAAAATCAATTTTTTTCACCGCGGAACGTTGTCACTGGACAGTTTTCAGACGGACCTGCGCACCAAGTGTCCGTGTCCTCTTCAGACAATAACACCACCAGAAACCGCAGACAGACAGTTCACCAGACTGGGGGAAGCCGCTGAGATCGCTTTGCTTGTCCCCGTGGATTGGAAATAGGATTTAAAAGGCTATCCGATGGTAGCGTGGATTACAGCACAGTTTTGTGCAATTATTCAATAAAGAATTATTACCCCTATTACTACAAAAACAATGTTTTATTGCTTAAACTTATGTATTCACTATTCATTGATTCACTAGTATACCACAATCCATTTGAAAAAATTGCTTTCTCTGTTCTTGGGTCAAATAATGATATGCGATTAAAATGTGATTAATCTAGATTAATTAATCGCAAAGCCTCTGATTAATTAGATTTTTTTTTTTAATCGAGTCCCAGCTCTAGTAATAATACATACACACATACTGTACACACATACAGTACACACATGTGCGTGCGTGTGTGCCGTACATACATACATACATACTGTGGCAAACCAGGGGAAACAGCCAGGCCTATTCCCCACAGAATGAGGCTGGGGGAGGTGATAGAGGGAGTATATGACCCTGTACAGGTATTGCAGCCAATGGGAGCCTGGACATGGACGCACCTGCAGCCGGTAAGGCAATCACCAGAAGCTTTTAAATAGCCGACACCCAAGCTGTCTGGTGAGTCAGTTTGAACTAATGGAGGAGTGAGGAAGGAGGAATCACTCTGTTCATGAGGAGGCGGCTGGTGTGAGGGAGATCTCACAAGTGAGTACAAGACTTAACTCAAACCTTTGGACCCACTTGGATGTGCTGTGCGTGTATTGTGGCTCACCTGGTCTCGTTCTCTCTCCCTCCCTCCTAGGCCGACTGAACTCCACAAGGGAGAGCCTACAGCACTCTCCCCCAACTGAGTAAAGTAGTCACTAGCTCTCTCTCTGCTCTGCACACAGGACTGCATGTGAATAGAATCCCAAACCCCTGACAAGAGGAACCCTGTGTTGACGTTTTGCCCCCCTTTTCCCCTTTCCCTAACACTTTAATAAAAGACAATTTAAGTTTATGTTGAATCTGACTCTGAGCCTCTTATTTTATTGTGAATCTGTGCCTATTCTCCCCTGGGTTGTCACAATACATACACACACCCACACCACAACAAACACACACACACACACACCCTCACACACACACACACACACACAATTTATATAGTGCTTTTCTATGTACTCGGTGAGTCGGTGGGGGCGGCAGCTCTGATGTGAGTTCCACAGTGAAGGGCCACGGAGAAAGGTCCTGTCTCTGCAGGTCTGCTTTTTTGTCCTGGGGATGTTGGCATCACCCAACCTGAGGGAGCGGGAGGGGGCATGGTATTGGATGAGTTCAGAGAAGTGGAGGCGGGGGGGCTGGTTGTAGGTATAGTGATTCATAGTGAAGTATTTTGAAGTCCATTTTGTGCTTGACTGGGAGACAGTGGACTTGTGACCTGTGGACCTGTGGTCCCTTGATCGGGTTTGATGAAAAGGTTTAATTTGCAACACAACTTTACACTATGTGGGGGTGCCTGCTTCATCTCTCTCTCTCATCTAAGGGGTCCTTGACCTGAATAACATTGAAGACCCCTGCAGTAACAGATCATTGGAAATGCAGAGAGTGGCACACGGATGTTGGAAGGTACTGTAGCAGAAGGTACCAGGCTGGGGAGGCATACTATCATCTGACAGAGCATTGCTCCGAAGGAGAGGGTTGCGGTTAGGTTTAGGTGTCTGCCCCGGGGGAGGTTAGGGTTAGGGTGAGGGAGGAGGTAGGTTGTCGTTCGGACCAATGCTCCGTCGGATGAAAGGCATGCACTCCCAGGCTGTGACTGTGTGCTTTTAGCAACCCATATCTGCTGGAGTGAAGAGAACATTATTAGTATCATTTTTGCATCAATGTTCATTTGGTTGTTGCAGGAAAGTGTCATTGCGCTATAGCGTGCACAGGCACACACAGGGCTATTATTAAAGTGTGCTGCGTCAGATATAAATAAGACAGACTCCGCCACCTTTTTGTCGAGGTGGTCCTCTGTATATGTCTGTGTAAAACAGCTAACTAGTAGGTATACCGGTATATACGTAGATATGCAACACAAGTTTCTTTCTTTAAAGATGGAGTGCCACAATTTATTTTATTTTTCATGTGTCTATGAGGTGACAGTACTTCATTACACCCTGCCACCTCATAGACACATGAAGGAAAAATAAACAAATTGTGGCACAAATTGTGGCAATTGAATGCCTCATTCCCTACCTGGACTGCACAATCCACCGGTTTCCTGCTGAGAACCATGGCCTCAGATTTGGAGACGCTGATCCTTATCCCAGCCGCCGTACACTCGGCTGCGAACCGGTCCAGTGAGAGTTGAAGGTCTCTCGGTATTTGACCGATGGTGCCATGATTGCCATCAGAGAATTTGGGACATTAACCACTGGACATTAGTTTGTAAACACAGATAAGACCCTTTTTATCTATCAAAACCCCACCGGAAACTAATCCGACTTACTCCCGAGCAACTGCGTGCCCATAGACAGCATTTTTTTTTACGTATTTTAATCGTACCGGAACCGTACAGAACAGAGTTGTGAACCGTAATCAATTTATATTTAAAAAAGGTTGTTTGGACCAGAAGGCATCAAAAAAAGAACGAGCGAATGAGTTAATTAAATAAGTCCATACCCATTAGGTAGGCCTACCTGTTCTTTTATTCATTAACTCGTTATGCAATCACATGCAGCGCAGATTGGCACACCTTCAGCCAATCATGGTTAATCACAGCAACAATTTCGGCGCCATATGGTAATTGTGCCTTCACTATTCAAAGTAGGCTATTAGTTAGATTGTGCGTGTGAGAGAAGTGCCTCTGTGTGACATGTGTTGTATGTAAGTAGTACCATAGGTCCTGCCCTCATAAATAATACATGAAGTTATTTTGCATTTCATTTATTAGTTAAGCACTTTACATTTTCGAATGTCAGAGTTCTAGTGAGGCTAGATCACTTAGGTCGCATTCATACCAGAGAGCTTTGCTGCGATTAAAACGAATCGTGCTGCGCATTGTCAGAAAGTGCGCTTCGTTTGGCAGGTGTGAAGGCTCATTCGAATCCTAATGCGCAGCAAATAACCGCATTTTACTCCGCCCAAAAACGTGGGTTTCGCTTCGCTTCGAATCGCACTTGACTACGATTCGGTGCAGGTGTGAATGCAATCCGCAGTAAATAAAGGAAATTAAGCAAACATAATGTGGCGGGTGAGGAGCTGAACACAGTTGGAGACGGAGAAGGCATATTTTACGCAGCGCAAAGATGTCCCGTTACTGTGGATAGACGTGGTCGAATAAGGAGACTGAAGCCCTGATCGAAATGAGGACGTGTACATTAATCAATTGCTTAAGAAAACACATAAAACACTGCAGTGTATTATAGCCTACAATTCTGTCTGTCTGTCTGTCTGTCTGTCTGTCTGTCTGTCTGTGCGTGCCGTAAACATGGAGTGCTGTCACTGTGTGGGACTGGGGAGTTATATCAGTGCGCTCATGCAGCGCTGTGCCTCCATGCCCAAAAGAACAGTGTGTGGCGGCTGCGTGCGTAGAGAGAGAGAGAGGGGGGGGGGGGGTCCCAGGGGGGGGGGGGGGGGGGGGTCCCAGACGGCACGACACATGCACGTTATGAGTGTAATTTTATCACCATAGATTTCACTGTGTAGGCTATAGTTTATGAATGGAACACATTGATAAAAGTCCCCCCTGCTGCGTTTCCAATTGCTTTGAATGACAGTGTGAAGGCAAACCCCAGCCAATTAAATATGCAAGAATTCCATTTCCCCGCCCATACGGATCTGAGTCTACCGAAGTATTAGGTGAGAATGTGACCTTAGCTACCTCAGAGCTTGATCGATCCACAGCAGCAGGTCAGTTTAGTTTCCTCTGTTGCCTTTCAATGATCAGACCACTAAGCAACATCACAAGAATCCAAGGTAAGGATTATTAAGGATGAGGATATTTTGCTCAGTCACTCATTGCTAGTTACTGACAGAGGGGGCAGCAGGCATTGCCCATACGACGTGTATACTTTCTCTTCCGATTTTTGGGGGTGGTCTTTTTGTGGAGTCCTTCCCTTGTGCCATTTCATGTCATTGGACAGTACAATAAGCAATATGTTCTCATTAGTCTGAAACTAAAACCGACTGATGGCAGATTAAAAGATAATTCATTATGATAGTGGAATTTATCATTACTTGTCAAATGTTCGTCTTGAAGGCAATGGCACTTATTGGCCCCCCACACAAGCGCTTATTGGTCCCCTATACAAGCCCTTATTGGCCCCCACATAAGCCCTTATTGCCCCCCACACAAGCCCTTATTTGCGCCCCACACAAGCCCTTATTGCCCCCCCCCATAAGACCTTATTTTCCCCCACACATAAGCCCATATTTGCCCCCCACACAAGCCCTTATTGGCCCCCACACAAGCCCTTATTTGCCCCCCACACAAGCCCTTATTGGCCCCCACACAAGCCCTTATTGGCCCCCACACAAGCCCTTATTGGCCCCACACAAGCCCTTATTGGCCCCCACACAAGCCCTTATTGGCCCCCACACAAGCCCTTAAGACAAGGTGCTCAAGCCCCCCTAGCCCCCCCCCCCCCCCCCCCGGCCTACAGAAAAAACAAAAACCTTAAAGATTATCTAGTACACAGCAAGCTAAAAGAAATCAACACACCAGCACGCCAGGGACCAGAATACTTCAAACCCAAACAATTAGTCAAAAATAGAACTACAAAACGGGTGTTAGAGATTAAACAACAAATAACAACCAGAACCAGCAACTGCATTTACTTAATCACATGTGAAAAATGTGGTTTACAATATGTCGGAGAAACGGGTAAAACAATAGGTACAAGGCTGGGACAACACAGATACAATATTAACAATGGAAAAAAGACAACCACAAGGTTTGTGCAACATTTCATGGCTCACGGCATTGAAGCTCTAAAATGCGCTGGACTTCAACACAATCCCAATTGGACAGTAGGACAAAGACGTTTTAATGAAAAACAGTGGATTAAGAACCTCAACACGGATTTTCCTGGAGGCTTAAACATGCCTAAAATCAGATCTTGAACACAACAAAAACTTAAACTCAGGATTAAACTGGAGAAATCTAAAAATGATTGGATCAGACTTCCTTCAGATACATGGAAAATGCATTTATTCCTTGCATTGTGCTATGTTCACAGTGCACTGAAGTTTTTTAATTCCCCCCCCTGCATGTGCCTGCCGGTAAAGGCTCATACATAGTCTGGATTTTCGGTGGTTAGGTGACCACCGAACTACAACATGACGTCACGAGCCGCGGTGAAGAGCAAACCACCGCCACCGCTCCAGCCCTTCTCTCTGTTTTTACTCACCACCGCTCAACGTTATTTCAGCTCCGGTGGTCAGCTCACCACCGGAGCGGTGGTCACCTCACCACCGAAAATCCAGACTATGAATAGGCCTTAAGTCATACTTTGAGTAGTCTCTCGTGACAGTCAAAGGAAAAGACTGTGCTGTTTTTCCTTTATTTTTTGACGATGGGTTCTCAGACACAGTAGAACATGTCCTGTGCAGTGACACTGACACAGTAGAACATGTCCTGTGCAGCACCCTTCCCCCCTCATGGGAATAATGGTATTACATACCTACGGTATATCAGATTATGAATCATTTCTGGCTGAGTGCAGCGAGTGACCTCTTCAACATGAAATTATATTAAGCGCTGACCCTCCATCTCACTTTCTCCTCTCAGTCTTTTACTCTCTCTCTCTCCCTCTCTCTCTCTCTCTGTTCCTATCTCTTATTGTCACTCTCTTCCTCTACCTTGAAAAGCTCCCTTACTTTCCGAAATTGAATTCCAGCATTTTTGAATGACTGCAAGTCAACTGTAGATCCCGGTAATCCTCGAAAGCCCTTTGCAAACATTCAGTCAAAGAACAGAAACAGAGGTCTGACCTGAGTGTGAGAACATATCTCCCCGGCGTCCCGCCCTGTGGCTTATGGACCGCCACCTGCTGAAATTGGTTTAACTTCAGTGTATAGTGACATAATTGGTGGGGCCATTGGGCCAACTATCCTGGCATTTGACTGGCAGATGTGTGTGAGCATTTGGGCTGCTGGGCGGGCTAGTTGCCCGAGTATAAGTGATTTTGGATGTATGTATAAGGCATTTAAGGAGATAATTGAGAGTGACTTATAGTAACGTGATACCTGTAGTGTACATTATAGATTTGTTCTTCAAAACCATCATCATGTAATTATCATTAATAAAAAAGGGGGGAATAATACTTAATCTCTCTGCCCTTTTATCTCGCTCCCTCTCTCAAACTCTCTCTAACCCCCTCTAAGATATCTAAAGCGTCTTTTTAATTAAAGCTAAAGTACTGTGGTTTAAGGCTCATTACTTCTGCTGCAGAGACAGTGAGACACAGATCGAAAAGAGAGAAAGAGTGAGAGCTGCTTGAAACCAAACCATCTCGTCTGCCTCCTGTCACGCCGACTGTCCTTATACTCCCACAGTATATTTCTTTGCTTCCTGTCATGATGATGTGTGCAATATCTTTGGAGGGGCATTATAATTGAAAGCACTTGTCTGTAATAACAGCAGGCATATCTTTTATGCCATCCTGTTCATCATTTTGAGTTCTTGAGTACTGATGGTGAACTTGGTGAAGTGTATAGTGTAATTCGCAAGCCCCAGATGGTAGACAGAGCCGGTGCAGCGCTGTGCTCAGTGTGCTGGGAAGTATTCTCTTTTCTTTGTGTGTCTGTCCTCTGCCGCAGTATGTAAACGAGGCCATCGGTAAACAGGGACTATAGTTTTAAGAAATGTGATTTTTTTTTATTGATATACAAGTGAAGATTGACAGAAAAGAGGGAGAGAGAGAGGGGGGAGACAGCAAAGGTCGTCATGAACGGGACTCGAACACGTGACGCGCTGTGGCACGCGCCTGGACCACAAGGCCAGCGGGCGCCATGATCACATTTCTGAGTCAAAATGTTGAGTGGGTGGACAATAAGACAATAAGATAGATGCGTACATATAGTGGCACTATGTCTTCCACTGTTGTGCAACATCCACCTTCTGCCACCTTCTATCCTTTGGGTTCCTTGACCTTGACCCATTAAAACCGGGAAAGCGTCAGTGTCATTTTAGATTTTAACTACACATTTTAACCACTTTAACCATTATTTATACTTTGGATATTTTCAAATAGCAGATATACAGGCTCATGTAGATCTGCTATTTGTTTTTTAATAGTGAAAATTGGCGCAAATCTTTTATTATAATCTTTATTTGATTTTTTAAGTGAACTTTTTAAACTCAAATATTTGCTTCTGGGGTTCAAATATTTGGAGATGGAGGGTCGGCGGCCAAATACAAATTAATTTGGAGCAACGCAGTTTTTCTGTTATAGGATAATACAGTAGAAGACATTAAAGCATCGTCCTTAGGTCTTAATGGGTTAATCTTCTTCATTCTCTTCCGCAGCCCCACCCCCCTCCCTTCTCTCTCTCTTTTCTCTTTCACACACATACGCAGATGTAACAAGTACAATCATGGTTTCAAAAGAGTTCACAGGAGTTTCTTGCAAGTGATGCATGTCACATTGTTGCTTTTCAGTGAATTTCTTAAGTTACATGTGAAGCGCTTTTGTTTGTATATAGGTTGAAGTTTGGATGACCACATGACGGCATGCCGACAAGCAGTCAGCATGTATTGTATACAGTAGTATTGCTTCACCACTGAACACCACATTGTGATTTGTAGTAACTTAAATAGTAACTTACTACTGATAGCTAAAGATTAGGAGCCATTATTAGACACTTGGGTTGCTAAGCCCTTTGTGGCGTTTGTAATTTAACCCTAGAAGACTAAAAATATTTTTTGTTACACCATCACTAATATTTCTCATCAAAATATATTGGAAAAAAAGAGAAATTAAGTTGGGGACTTTAGTCCACCCATTCATATGGTTCAGTCAAGAAAAAAAAATCCATTGTGGGCCGCACCATAACAGAAGAAGTGTGGCGGATTATACATTCCGCCTGATTTATAAAGATAACACCATTTGCACGGTTTTGTGTTGTGTGGAATTTCTCCACCTGTAAAAAGACGATGACAGGTCATGGAATAATCGACACGTAGCCGAAAGATCTCAAGCATGCCACAGAATAATTGCTCTAAGAAATCAAAGACGACCTTGAACCTCCCACACAATGCTCCCACCTGGCAATGGTAAAGCTCCTTACATCTCCAGCCAACAGTATGTGGCATCTGCATGAATATACAATAGAACCACACCTGAAATATGTATCACAGCCTGCATGCTTCCCCACATCTTATACACAAGAAACAGAGTCATTATGTAATACAGGCACAAATCCTTGTCCTGTCATCTGTTTTCTATTGTATGAGCAAAAAAGTTGAAAACTAAGAAAGAAAATAATAAATATTGTTTTCTGCATTTGACCCAGCAATGTGCTAATCAGATAAATGCACAGCGGAGCAGTTAAAGAGTTGTTCACCCAAACAATTACTTATATTTTTTAATCAATTACACAACCCATGAAGCCTTGAATTCATGGAGATTCATTTTGTTTTTGTCGCATTCCTGAGCCAATAATTTGATGACCAATTTCAACTGTACCTTTAAATGTCTTGCTGAGGAACACTTCTGTATGAAACAGAGTGAAATCAAACTGTGGGTCTTCTGTGGACCTTCCAGTTCCCAGACGGCCACTCCACTAAACAGCATTCACATGTTTTTGTTGTGCCACAAGCTCCTCACGTTCCTAGTCCCTCCCCTGCACGACATCATAGGACAAGGGCGGGCGTCCTCCTCAGCCAGCAGCCAGCACAGGTGGGGCTGATTCCAATCAGCCCAGCTGCTCCACAATCACCATCAGAGACTGCCAATATAAGCTGCTGAGAGCCGGCGCCCGATGCTTGGACGTTGCCTACTGTGGTTAGTGTTACCGGCAGTTTAGAACCAGTTCCTAGCGTACCTTAGTGTTGTGCATATTGTAGATCTTCTATTTTTGTTTTTGAGAGTTTTTCTTGTGGTAGATCTGCTGTTTTTGTTCTAACTTTGTTCCTCTGTTTTTTTTCCAGGCTCCCTCCACAAACCTAGTGTCCCCAGCTCCACCCCTCCTTCCAGGACTCCCCTCATGCTCCTAACAAACCAAGTTTGAAATAAATTTCCTTTTGTTTACTCCTGTCTCAGTGTCTTTGGGGTCCCCGGCACATTTGGCTACTTAACACTTTGAGCGTAACAGTTTTACTGTATCAATACTGCAATATAGAAATACTCTAGAGACACTTGACTTCCATTTTTTACATTCATTCTTAATACTATTGCTATATCATTAAAAAACATAGTGTTTTACCAATTTTTGGGGGGCCAACCTGAAACATCCTCACGGCCCAGCAGTGGGCCCTGGCCCGCAAGTTGGGAACCGTTGCTCTGACTGGACTCAATTAGGGGTCATTTCACTGAATTTAGTGTTCCTGTTTATTCTTGAACTGCTTGAAGGCTTTGCCACACACTGCACCGTTTAGAGCAGGCTTTGCTTAATGTGTCTAGAAGGCGGTTTCTTGCTCCGATTCTGTAATTATGTTGTCTAAGATGTTAATTCTCCGCATCAAGCAGACATTGCAATTAAGGCAATTTATGCCTCTGTCTGCCAAAATATCTTTGGGCTGTCATGGGACATGTGTCCCAAACCCGTAGTGTAAACTAACTCATTATATTTACTCAAGTACTGTACTTAAGTCCATTTTTGGGATATATGTTTTTAAGTGGTGCAAACCACTTCCTTAAGTGAGTTTGTGTGCGGGTCCCTGCCTGGCTGGCATGGGTATGTGTGAGCACGAAAACAGCATGGTTGTAACTCTGTCACTTCTCTACCGTTTCGGACGCGGGGCAGCTCGCCGGAATCGGGCCGGCACCCTGGGTGCGTTCCTGTGGGTCTGGAACCCCCCCCCCCCCCGGGGACCCCCACACGGAGTTGCACCACTTCACACAGGTGTGATTTTTACCTTGTATTTCCAATTTTCAATACTTTTACTTCTACTCCGTTCCATCTCAGAGGCAATTTGTTAACTCCACAAGTATTTCTTCTTCTTTCTTGTAAGCTCTGTCTCGTCATGGTCCCACTTGGAAGAGGCCAGCCTCTGAAGGAGGTCTGTACATACTGTAGAGGACAGGTGGTGATTATGTGGTCGGCAGTCTGCTCAGGCTCGCCACACTCGCATGCTGCGCTGTCTGCCAGGCCTCACCCCTTCACCCTACCCTAATACGTACAGAGGCAGTTCAGCAGGGTCCAATGCCGGCGTGGTAGATGTCCTCCCTTCGAGTCCATCTCCCGGGTCTTGGATGTGATGGTGCAGATGTGTTGGCTCAGCCGACTCCCATAGCCGCTTACGTGACATCAAGTCCTGGATGGACGCCAACTTTCCCACTCTCAATGAAAATAAAACTGAAATCATATTATTTTGACCACCATCACACCATTTTTTATAAAGATTTTAAACTTAATAAACAAATCAGCTCTGTTAAAGCTGTTCTGGTCGATATTAGTAAAATGAAATTTTGTAAAGGTTATTCCACATATTTACAGCTCTATGATGCATGTGTCTGTTCAATACTTACATAATTATGCAGCTGGTGTTTTAAGGATGACAAAAAGTTAATTCTATCCATAATAGAGCCAGAATAGAGACTTTCCTTGGGGTACAGTACATGCATTTCTCTTGCAATCCAGGGAGATTAGGCTAAAGGGAGAACTGATCGCTTGTGGAACCGTCTCATTAATCTGCCAGAAGATAGGTTAACAAAAAAGGTCTTTTGGGATAAGGCAATTGGGATAAGGCACACAATGGTCCCCGGATAAAGGAAGTTTTTTTCTATTTTTAGAGAGTCAGATCTGTCTTATATCTTTCAGAATATGCTTTGTGGTAACATCAATAGGTTGAAACAAAAACAATTTAGTAAATACAAAGATAAATGGTCAAATGACATATGGTATAAACCAAACCATAAGTCCAGATGAAGCAGTGTTTTGTTACTGAACTATCCTTTCTAACCAGAATATTCATTATCAGAGTATTTTGAGGCCAGTCTGCGACCGTAAGGAACTCCATATTTGGGCATAGCTGATGTCATATCTGCAATACTAGCAGATGTAGCTGCAGTAATATGACATCAATATGATGTCAGTCATCTTCACATTTTAGGCCACGTTTACGCGACAACGGTCTCTAAACTTAAGAAGACGACAATCTAGTCAGTCATGGCGTCCCGTGTCCTCCTCCTGCAGTGTGTCCGCTTCCTGGTGCGGCCCTCCGCCAGGGTGTCCTCGGGTCACCTCGCCACCCCGCTGACCACCGGCCACCGGGAGCTGTCGCTTCATGTCTCCCGCAGCCAGCGGACACGGTGGGCGACAGAGAGCCAGAGCTCACCGCCGGTCAGTGTGCCGTGTCGACGATATGGAGACCTGCCTCCCCTCACCCTGGAGGCCGTCAAGGACCGCGTCATGTACGTCCTAAAGCTATGACAAGATCAACCCAGAGGAGCTGCAGGCGTCATCGCACTTCACGAAGGACCTGGGTCTGGACAGTCTGGACCAGGTGGAGATAATCATGGCGATGGAGGATGAGTTTGGATTTGAAATCCCAGATGGGGAGGCAGCGGAGCTGATGAGCCCAGGAGAAATTGTGCAGTATATTGCAGACAAAAAGGATGTCTATGAATATATACTATAGCACTTAAAAGATTGAGCTTGACCCCAGTGCAACCTCGCAGGCAGTATAGTTGTGAATGGGTGGCAAGTTATTTCTAACTTCCTGACAAGCTTGTCACGTAGCATTGGTGAATGTAAACAAACAGCCATGTGATAGGAAGTAGTGCCCTGCATCAGGAGCGGCCCGCGGGAGTATTTAAATACCTGCATGTGTGCGGGAACAGGCGGTCCAGATAAAACCAGCGGGCCCTGCAAATCCTGCATCCTTCCGCAATTAACCAGATACAGAGCTTATACACTTTAGCAAGACTTGAGTATGTCTGAGGAGAATGTAATCCCCTAACGTAGTCTCTCGCTCTCTCTATCTCTCCCCCTCCCTCTCTCTCTCTCTCTCTCTCTCTCTCTCTCTCTCTCTAATCTCTCTCCCTCCCCCCCCCCCCTCTCTCTCTCTCTCTCTCTCAGCACAGGACGCAGCGTGAGAACGAGAGAACGAGAGAGAGAGAGAGTCTCTCTCGTTCACACCCTGCGTCCTGTGTGCAGCTGTCGCCGCATGTCCATGTGTGTCACATAATATAATGGTCTAGCTATAATACGTCCCATCGCAATATACAGTAAACACTTTCCCCTCTATCTGTGAGCAACTGCTCACAAATAAACAACCCCTCAGCAACGGTATGAATTTGGTGCCGTGTCATTAGTCAGAAGGTTCATTGTTCCGAAATTACTATCCCTATCTCTAACCCTAACCTAAACCTAACCGCAAGCACGGGAGCAAACCTAAACCTAACCGCAAGCACGGGAGCAGTGCATGTTCGGACTAACGGGACTTCGGATCTATGGGCAGTTTCCATGAAGGTGATCTCAATGGAAATAGTGTGCGTTCAGCGGGACTAAACAATAACGATGCAGGACTTCGTGTCTTGTTGCGGGCAGGGGCGGCGGACAGGCGGTCACTGTGGACGGTCAAAGAATGAAATCATTGCGGGAGGTGGTCAGAAATCCAACCGTGCAGGGCACTAGGAAGTAGAGTGGAAGTGGTTCTAAGCATGCATGACTGGTCTATGTGACAGTGCATCCATTGCCACTACACCGTTTTCAATCCATCTAAACACAGAATAAAAAGTGAGAAACACAATGGCACTTCGTTGTTTTCGGTTCTGATCGTTGGCGTGTATAAACGTGGCCTTTGACAAGAAAACGTGGGACAGACGGGCAGAGATTTGGGAAACGTATAAATAGATAATAGGACAGATAAATCTGAACAGACAGGGATATAAACTGCAACTGGCTGCATGGTGGATATTATGCATACAACCTTGAGTCAGTATTTCTAGTTTTCTTCTTCTCAGGAACTTAAATCGCATCTTGAGGGACATTCTTGGGGCTAAACATTTCTTGAAGAATCATCTCAGAAATGTCTAATTATAGAAATCCGAGAGACTTATTAAGAGATAGAATAGAGGACACCCTTTATGTGTTTTGCATTATACATCTCGAAATTCAAAGTAAAGATGCCCCCCCCCCCAACAATGATCACACACATTGCATTACTGATTTGGATTGTCACTGTTTCTTTCCAAATGGTGGAGTCACTTTGAAACAAAATCCCTGTCATGGGAGTTTTAATCATCAGGAGCATTATGAGTCCAAAATGACAGAATGGTTTCTCATTAAAGGTGAAGTGAGTTGTTCCCGGGCTCATTAGCGTCACAAGAGTTGTGATAGGATTATTACGGTAAAAGCCGAAGGACTGTGTGCGTGTGTCCGTCTGTCCATGTGAGAGGAGGAGTGTCCCGTTGAAATGCTGTCATCGTCCCCCTGCACATCACTTAGGCCCTCTCCCGAAGCCCTTTTGTTTTATTGTCAGCCGTGCGTCCGCGGTATTTTCTGAGGCTCGTTATAATTGAAAGCAACAGCTGGCATCTTTTATGCCATCACTGATCAGTTTGAAATGAGCTCCTTTCATCAACTGCTGACGGCATAAAACACACGAAGCTCTTTCTTTTTTTCCCCCTTCTTTTCTTTTTGAAACGGGTAAGGTTATTATAGTATTCACCACTTAAATCCATGTTTTACTTTTTTATGACTGCTGTGTGAAAATGCCTGATCTATAAGTTCACAACATGTTGCAAGCTTGCGAGCTTGTAGATCTATTCTTTCTTTGGCTGTTGTCTCTGTTATCTCACGGTGATGATGATCCATCCGAGGTTTGGATCTGATTTGTGATTTTATTTTCGAGCTGACCCTCTGCAGTTAAGCGCACGCGCACATGCACGCACGCACGTGATGTTGAACAGATTGGCGATGTTAGGAGGTCTTTTCTAATTGGCATTAACGGTAATACTTTAGCATTCAAGATGGAAGCCAAAACCAAATAGTGGAATAGCCTGAAATCACCCGGCACCCAAGCGCCATACCAGCTTCGTCCGACAGGGGCACTCGTGTTAAAATAGGCGTCCATATAGGCGATCTCGAAGCAGAAGGCCTTTGGACCGGGAGGCGTCAAAAGGCGATTGTGAGCTTGTGCGCTTGAATTGTTAAAGTAGAAAATTTGCCTCTGAGATGGAGTAGAGGTAAAAGTATTGAAATTGTAATTTACTCCAGTAAAGTAAAAATACCTCAAAACGGTACTTAAGTACAGTACTTGAGTAAATGTATTTAGTTCGCCTACTTTACACCACTGGGAGGAAGTCATCACCACCCTCTGTAATCACCGTGGTTCCTAATTAACATATGCTATTAACACACGCACACACGCACGCACACACACACACACACTCCTGTCCCCTTTGCAGTTGTATTAGGCGTCGCCTATAGTCGCCGGTGGTCGATGCCTGTGCATGGAGAACAATGTTGGTTCACGAGCAACTGAACAGAAATATTGCCGTCACAGTAATGAATAACCATTAGTTTATTATTATTATTTCTTTCCCCTATATTTGCTAGAACATCTCCATTCATGCACGTCAAGTGCAGCAGAAACAACAAGGGAACAAAGACAGCTGCAGTGCCATTAGAGCCATGATATTGTATACATACTAGCCTATCCCATTCTCTACTAGACAATAATGGTGCAATAAGGTAAATAAATGAGAGTGGAAATGCATGGACAACTGGTTAAAGGCCATCTGTTTTGCAATTAAATAAGTTTTGTTCCAGATGAGATATATGCTGCTGGCGATCGATAAACCTGAAATGGTCCGGCAGTGAAAAACGATTTACCGATACCTCTGATTCTTTTCCCTAGATTGTATATTATAACGGCTCATAACTAAAGTGTCGCTGCAGGTCGCGGTTACAAAATGTATGTTTTATTTTGGGTAAATTAAAATGAGATCCGGATAGATTTTACACAGCCGTTTTTTTTTACTTCCGGTTCTATGGTCTTAAAAATAAGGTTTCGGCTGAAAAGGCCTTGGCAGTGAATGGAACACATGATGGGAAATCGAGGCCGATCACGTCATTTTCAAATGATCGGTATCGGATTGGGAGCAAAAATATTAGGACATCCCTATAGTATCAATATTATATCCATAGACCATATCATAATATTAGACTGGATATTTCCTGTCATTTTGGATATTGTGCTATTGTGATATGGCATAAGTGTTCTATAAAAGATCAGATCGGCAGATACTCAAAATCAAATGATCGGAATCGTATCGGGAGCTAAAAAACGTGATCAGGACGTTCCCTAGACCATAGAGTTGTAAAAAATAGAGACGGCACTGGAATTCTCCTCCCATCTAATTGCATGGAGTTGCCCATACTCCCTTTTCATCCATTCTTCCGGGTTGGAAAAGTGGTGGGCTCTGCCCATTTTGGGCCCAAAACGTCATAGAATCATGCATTCATGAATGCATGAACGACCACTGCGAGCATAGGAGATTTTAGGGGGGGTGGCACAGTGTGTCTAGACTGTAATTGTTGTTAATTAACAAGTGAGTGCTCACTCCATCACCTCTCCCCCTCTCATACAAGTAATTGACAATATAACTTTGATGAGGCAGTATTGCTTTGTTAAAAAAAATATATATGTAAAAAATGGTAATTTATAAAATATATATGGTATGGTAATTTCCTGAAAGATTTATATTTTTAATTTCCTGAAAAATGTACATTTTGGAGTGGTTTCTTCCCAACTTCTTTACACACGCACGCACGCACGCACGCACGCACGCACGCACGCACGCACACACGCACACACACACACACACACACACACACACACACACACACACACACACACACACACACACACACACACACACACACACACAAAGAGTAAAAGCCAACTCAATTGCCTTGCTGTACTTCAGAAGCTCATATAGGTATAATTATATCAAATCAAAGGTTTCTTATCTTATCTTATCTTATGCATAGCTAATTCCAAAGATGAAACATGGAGTGCAACAGATCAGCGGATGTGTCTACTGTAGCATAACAAATTGAACAAAATGGCATTCTGGTGAATACCAATATCGGCTAATGCTGACATAATGATAATACTTTTCTCTGAGTTTAACAGCTCAGCCACGAGAGGGCTAATTTTCGGAGCCCCCGAGGGGACATACGTGGGTAGATTCTTTTCTGGGGTAGGTATTTTTACCAGCTGCTAAACTGGTCATAGATTGCCTATGAAACTTAGACGACCAGACTGACACCGGTAGTCCAAATGATGAGCGGGTTGCCAAGTCCTCTTTTTTCCAGCCAAGATTGTTTTTTTCCTCACAGTTGATTGGCTGGTTTTTGGAGGTTGGTTAGCTTGTTTCTGTCAGCAGGCAGCAGTGTTGACAAGTAACAAACCCCACACGCAAACATGACGAACCAGATGAGATTGCGTTGCTTGGACCCGTTGATGGGAGATTTTGATTTAATAGGCGAACGGATGGAAGTGTGGAAAAAAGCATGGTTGTGTGCAACAGCAACGAGAGGGGTTTCAACCGTTCCATATGGGAATGACTAACGTTAGCTTTGCGTTAGCTGGTTAGCTAACGCACTTCCGGAAAATTCATCTGGCTGTAGTGTATAGCCTAATGTACTGTTAGGCTAGTCATCTGGACACATCCTGTTGTTTTCACACACATTAAATACAGAAAGATACAGCAGCAGCTGGTTATTAATTCTTGTTTTTCAAGGGTTACTTACTTTATTTTTTTAAAGCTAGCGGTTTCTGAAAAAGTTCTAAATATAGCTCAAAATATGAGCATTCCGGACCATCGCAATCGGATGAGTCCTCCGGAGCGGGTCAGTGTGTACATATCTAATTCTGAAATGGAATTAGAAACCAACCACACCTTTCTGAAAACATGAGTAACATGAGCTTACTGTATAATTGCATCCACATGATATAAGAGATGAAGGGACACTCGTAAAGTCCCAGAGACAATTTAATCTCTTTAATATGTGAGGGAAATTATATCAGAGTAATTACTAGAATAGATACAGTGTGGATCAGCGTCTCGCAGTTACGCCTCCTATCACAGCAAAACCTCGAGTGTCAATTTAACTCTGAGGCCTCATTCACACGTATCAAACACCATCAAACAAATGTTTGTTTTTTTTGTTTGTTTTTTTTAGGCCACCACAATGCTTTTTCAATGGGAGTCACATGGTTTGACCAAACATTTGTGTTTGATTGCTGGTGGTGTTGGGGTCATACCTATGTTCCCTCAGCCCTATGTTCCCTCAGCCCCGAGGTGCGCTGCGGGTCGGGAGAGGGTTGCGGTTAGGTTTAGGTGTCTGCCCCGGGGGTGCGCTGCGGGTCGGGAGAGGGTTGCGGTTAGGTTTAGGTGTCTGCCCCGGGGGAGGTTAGGGTTAGGGTGAGGGAGGAGGTAGGTTGTCGTAGACTGAGGGAACATAGAGCTGAGGGAACATAGGTACGGTCCCGTGGTGTTCTGCAAAAATGTTTGGTCAAACCATGTGACTCCCATGGGAAAAGCATTGTGGTGGCCTAAAAAAACAAAAAAATTAATGAGGCCTGAGAGTGTACACAAATGAAAACAAATGAACCCGTGAGCGCGTACCTTGATGACCTAAAAGGAAGGTGTATGTTTGTGTACATATTTGTGTAATGAGATACACCATACCTTCAGATGGAAGTAATGGCTGAAACCTAACACATGATGCAATTACGGTATACTGGCATTGGAAAGTAGTGATTGGACTTTCTGAGCCCCCTAACCGTGGCCTGCTGAGGCTGATTCTCATCCACACTTGGCTCGTTAGCCTAGGACGGCCATCCATAGCTCTAATTAAATGACAAGCTTATTAAAAAAAACATTCTGGGCCTCGCTGTGCATAAATCTGCATGATTTAGGCATCGCTGCCGAAGCGGAGAATGGATTTGTATAGGCCAGTGACATCAGTGAGTGCTTAATAGTGTGTGCCTGCAAGCCTGTGTGAATGCCACTTGTGTGTACATAGTATATTTGTTTCTCTCCGTGCCTAAATGATGTTTTTGTCTGTGTGTGACATGCACATATATACAGCACCGTGTGCGCCGTTGTTGTTCATGAAGCTTATTGTGTGTTCCTCATTTAGGCGGTTGGTTTCATGGGGCCCTCCCTGGGGGAATTGGCTGATAATAGCTCACTAGAATTAATGAAAGTAACAAGCCGGTGAAATGATTTTCCAGGTAGGCAACTAGGCATGCATCCTTCATATCGCCTCACACTCTTTCCAGGACTCCAGGAAATGAGTTGTGTCGACCGAGAGCCACTATAAGATTTGGCTCGACAGCAGGTTGTCCATATGGCTGCACATTTACCAGTTTGGCTTCTGCTGATATCAACACACACACACACACACACACACACACACACACACACACTGATTGCCAATGAATGAGTGACAAATTAAAATAAATTTAAATTCCATTCATACCCTGGAATACAAATATTTTGACGATGGAAAATGTCAAGTTCAGTCACGCGGGAGTAGCCTCGATACCCAGGCTTTCATTTCGTCTGCGCGAAAGATGAAAGCCTGGAAAAAGCCGTGGGCTGAACCAGTCTAAAAGTGGGAGTCAACCCTTCCGCGTAGGCGTCGCTGTAAATGATGTGACGTAGCGCTGCACTAGGGGGGAGAGGAGGGGCCGGGGGTGACGGACAGATCGATGAGATCCAATCAGGGTGCGCGCTTTTCTGAGACGCGACCCTCCCATCTAGGCCAGAAATGTCTCTGCTTAGGTCAGGCTAACGCGGGAGAGACTCTGAGTAGAGTCGCTGCTCTTTTGCCTGGATAGGAGCCAGGTGGTTCGGGCAGACCAAGGGGCAGATGGAGGAATTACATCCACTCACTGGCCTTGGAACATCTCTCGGGATCCCCCAGGAGGAAGTCACTAATGTTGCTCTGGAGAGGGAAGTCTGGAGCTAATCCAAAAATTTAATAAAAAAATTCCAAGATTACTTTTGAAAATAGCAGATCTATACCAGCTCACAATGCATCACATTCATTCATTAAAACTATGAACTCTGACTGCAGGGGGATATATATAATGATCATTATAACAATGTGCAAGAACATATTTAAAAAGAAGGAAGAACTTTATATTTGTGGACAATCAAAAAATATGTTTTTTTATTTTAATGTGGTGTCATTAAAAATAAATCTGGATATGGCAGACTCACTATCTAGAAAATAAAAACATGGCACTTCATTTAAAATAGGTTACAGACCCCTGTTATATGCGCTTATTTTTATAGACCTATTTACTTGTTTCTATGAGACATGGCAACAGCCTCGTTTTGCGTCTTTTTTTTTTTAATGTTGAGATTAGAAACGGCCATAATTCTTTCATTTCTCAACCTTAAAAATAAATAAAAACATCTCCATAATCCGTGGGAAGTTTGCTTTCATATGCTGTATCACACCCGATTCAAGTCTTCTTCAATAAAATGCTACGAGCGAACTCAGCGAAGACCATACCATCGGGGCCACAGCATTACGCAGCACGCATTCAACTCATTCCTTCGTCGTGACTTGAATGAAATAAAATATAATAAACGTTATTTTACTGGTGTTTTTCAATAGAAACAAATAAAGAGCGTGTGTAGGCTACTGTGTGCAAGTGCAACAGTGCATATACATGCATGCACTAGGCTATATTTCTTCCGTGTCGGGATGGTGATTGAGCTCTTCAAGTTCACAGCCCGTTTGTCTTTCATAAAAAAACGTTGGTATTAGCCTATAAACACTCATGGTTCTCTCATTTCTCAACCGTTTTATTAAATGTAAAAATCTCCATATTCCTTAGGAATCTTGCTTTCATTCGCTGTATGGTACATGGTTCTATCGTTATCGAATTAAACAATATCAAACGAACTTGCATGTTCGGGGGTTAGACGATTCTGGGAACATTACGCATGGATTGCCAATTTGCCAATATGCTGCTATCTACTCGCAGTTCCATTCCGATCTGAAAGGTATAGGTGGGTCTGTTCTTTTGAGGCATAAAGGTGATAGCATGCAGTGCAATAGGAATAATTAACCCAAATGTGACAAAGTCATGTCATGTCTTCTATGGTGCCAGCCTGAAGAAATGTAATACCACGATCCCCAAAGTGCGCATTCCGTATGTGACATCAGCTGACTGGTAAATAGAATAGTACGGACATGTTGATTGGGTACGTCTCAAACACGCCTTAAACACACCCATGACTAATTCAAGGCCGTTTTGCGCACTCCGCGGGGTGTCAAAAGCGCTTCTTAACATGCCCAAAATTGCAATATGACATACCACACGCCCCCAGATCATAATACTGTAATATGATTAGTAATATTATTGGAACTGCTTAATCGAGGCCCATATGTCATAGATGAATGAGAGCCAGAAGAGGTAAAAAATTTAGGATCTTAAGATCCCTGATAAAAGGGATTGTTAATAATACTGACTGTTCGAACTTCGCCTCATCTATAACAGTGAGGCAGAATTGACTGTTTTTAAAGTAACACTTTAACTTTTCATATGGATGGTACAACTGTCAAAAGGACACCTATACTATACTTGTGATCTTTCTTACTATTGCTGTGTTTATTTTATTCTTGGCTTTGTTATAGTTTATTATCATTGCAGTTATTGTTTATTTGTAATTGATATGTCTCCTGGACCTAAAGTCCAGATAATCAGGGTCCTGGAATCTTCATCCCACCAACCTGAAGAACACTGTCTCACCCCCAAAAGTCACATATTGTAACTTACAGGCCAAACATCAATATGTGACTTAAAAGAGGGGGAATGCAGAATTCCAGTTCTCAGTGTTTTTGATGGTAAAAAAGGGGGAAAAAGCCTTCACAAACTAACCACTAAATATCATCTCCAGATGTGTACACTCTCAATAAGAGTAGCGATTCTACAGTGTCGAGTGGAGCATTGGTCCTTTTTAAAGTGGGGTCCTGCAGGGACACCTCAGGGGTCCTTGAGGGGGTTCCAAATAGACCCTTTACGAGTCTGTAACTCTGAGAGTGTACAACTTACAATTTAGGCAGCAGACTCTCTTTATCCAGACACAACTTACAGTAAGCAAGAACAACACATTGGTAATAGTCATCAAATCATCAAATATTAAAATCATATACGTAAGCTATAAGAAACCTAGCCTGACCTAAGCAGAGACATTTCTGGTCTAGAGGGGCGGGTCGCGCCTCAGATATGCGCGCACCCTGATTGGATCTCATCGATCTGTCCGTCACCCCCGGCCCCTCCTCTCCCCCCTAGTGCAGCGCTACGTCACATCATTTAGAGCGACGCCCACCCGGAAGGGTTGACTCCCACTTTTAGACTGGTTCAGCCCACGGCTTTTTCCAGGCTTTCATCTTTCGCGCAGACGAAATGAAAGCCTGGGTATCGAGGCTATAAGAAACCTAACATCCGTTTAACAGTGGAATATCTATATAATGAAACAATGCGTATACACTACAGAGCTATGTCTACATGAAATGCTATCTAAATTACATAAGTTGAGCCTTTGCATACGCCCGTTGTTACGAAGGAACGGAGTGCCTCTCTGACATCATAACCGGAGCGTCAGAGTGACATTACCCCCGACATCCCAACACCATAAATATCGTTGCATACGCGAGCAAGACGAATTTAAGCTAAGAAGTACCATATCATATCAATACCTGCTCACGCTCAATTAAGGAGATATATTCGTCCCTTCCGCATCTAGGAAGGTTAGGTCTCCTCGGCTCCATCCCGGGCCAGACCAGATACTTGGCCTCGGTTACACCCGTAGAGCAAGTGCTATGGCAAGTGCTACATAACATGTAAAATGACTCCATGGAGTCCGAAGAGGTGGATTTTCAGACTACGGCGTGAAGATTGGGAGTGAGTCTGTAGGTTGAGAATCACTGGTCCAACAGGACATAACTACTGTATATTTAATTGAATCCATACAGTAGGCCTATATAGCACTGTATAGTGCTCATACACCTGCTTGTATATGAACATGGAACAGATGTCTGCTGTGCCATGGCGGACACACGGCCCGCCGCGTTGAACACTTGAAGAGATGTTAATGAACAGATCGATACAGAAACATTCGATAAAGCTGTTTGATCATGCAGGGGGCCCATACGTCTTCCTTTCAACCTCTCTCTCTCTCTCTCTCTCCTCGCCACCAGACCTGTTCCCACCCCGGTCACCGCGTGTCGCCGCGCTAACCGGCGAGAGTGAATTATCACCGTGGCAATGATTCCCAGTCTCTCCGCTCGATGCCCGGCTCCCTCTCTCCTCTATAGCTCTCCTCATTAGAGCGCCATCGATCCCTCTCCAGATTGGACTCTGAACCATTCCATAGGGAACTGGGGAGCAACACCGGCACATGCACGCACACAAACGCCAC
>NC_139702.1:28439984-28459984 GCF_964188405.1 Protomyctophum parallelum | reverse complement strand
ACGCATTTAACTCAAATCTTTGCTTCTGGGAGGTGGTCCCTGAAACAACACATTTTCAGATGGGGGTCAGTGGCCAATTTCATATATTTTTGGGGGTCCTTGACATGAAATATTGAGAACCACTGATATAGAAAAAAAAATACATTTTTAAAAATACATTTAAAAAAAATCGACGTCAGGCCTAAATGGGTTAAATGTGAGATAAGAGAGAAAAGAAGAGTGAGCGAGAGCGAAAGAGCTAGAGGAATAATCACAGGGAAGGGATGTATGAAACTAAAAGCCGAAAAAGAAAATCTCTATATTATGTTGTGAAAAGGATGCAAATACATTGCCAAACAATATCGTACAAATTGTGCTTAAGTGTGTACCTGCTATCAAAACACCACCTTTATTCCTATGGATAATATTAATGTAAGATGTAAACAAACACACGCACGTATAGTTTATTTCATTAATATACAATTTGTGGTTTTTGCATCGTATTTCAGACTTTTATAATTATTTTATACATGAATGTTGAGCACTGGTGTTGTTGGTTTGTCCTGTACCTGTTCTGTAATTGTCATGTATCTGTTGTCTGTCCTGTCTTATGTACAAACTTCAATAAAAATACTTGAATAATAATAATAACTATCACACGCACAAACGCACGCACGCACGCACGCACGCACAAACGCACGCACGCACACACACACACACACACACACACACACACACACACACACACACACACACACACACACACACACACACACACACACACCACACACACACACACACACACACACCACACACACGCACACACACACACACACACCACACACACGCACGCACGCACGCACGCACACACACACACACACACACACACACACACACACACACACACACACACAGAACCGACTGTAAAAGCTGTTGGATCTGTCTGGCCACATCAGAAAGTGGTCTGGCATCAGTGGCATGCACAACATAGATTGGACCTCAGTCGGAGTCAGAGCGAAGTTCTACCGTGGCATAAGCCTCAAGTTAGCCAATTTAGCCACCTTATTGGTAGCATTTTAAAAGCAGATCTGTGGCACTGACCAATGGTCTCGAAGCAGCAGCAACGACCCCAGCGTGATCTGCTGTTCCCTCGTTGTCCTGCACAATAACCAAGTACAGTAGCTGTTACATTGGCTCACATGCCAGTGCCATCTACATCTTACTAATCTCTAAGTCAGTTAGGGGTGCGGCTCCTCACCTGCAGCCCTTTAGTAATCGGGTGGAGCCCTATTTAAGCTCTGCTCTGCTCTTCAGTCACGGTTTGTCAGATCCTCAAGTAACTTGCTGTGTTTCTCTTGCTCCAGAATCTGTGCCTTGTCTTGGACTTTGCCTCTTCGCTACCAGCCTAGGCCTCAAGTTTGCCTATAGGCTTTGAGTTTTTGCCTGCTTTTGCATTTTTGTATTTTTGTTGTGCTCTGGGCTGGTTAATAAATCTTTGTGTTTTTGAACCTTGAACTTGCCTCTGTGTTTGAGACAGTCTGCATTTGCGTTCACCTAGACTTCCATGCTTAACAGTAGCTGTAGGAACATTCCAAACACATCACATTAAATATAGACTACTCTATAGAGGCCAGTTTGTTCATTGGCAGTACAAACAGCATACAGAGCTGTTATTCACAGTGCATGTGAAAAATGGAGATTTGATACAAATGCTGGCAGAATGCAGAAAATGAGATCTCGTATATAAATATTCAAAAGTGTGATTGGATTTCTCATAGCATATCTGGATACAGATTGCATTTTAGGTGTTAAGTGGGTCTTAATATATGCATATTCACACAGTTTCATGTGCAAAATCAGACAGCTGCACAACAAGGCCAATCACCCAATGGACACATCAGGCAGCTTAACTCAAATCAACCCAATTTATATGACCACACTAATATGGCATGGTTAAGTGAGTGGTGGATTAACCAGAGGCCGATTCTAAGAATGTCTTATAGCCTACCGGTAAATGCTAACAGATTTCTGAAGGAAAAACTTCCTTCAAACTAATTTGTTGTACTGTGTAGTGTGGACCATAACCTACTGTGAAGTGAAGCTGTTCACAAAAGGTTTTATTACCTAACTATGCTACTACATGTAAATATGTTACTCTTTTTTAGTTTGTATTTGCTCTTTCTTGCACTTATTCTATCCCTTGGTTTGCAGCTATGCTGCTGCATTGTTTGAGGAAGCCAAACAAAAAAATACGTTTTTCTCTTATGTAGGCCTACCTACTGTATATGTACACAAGATGTAACAATAAAGTACAACCTTGAACCTTCATGTCAAGGACTCCCAAAATGATAGGTATTTCGCAACAGACCCCCACGATATGAGCTGTATCTGCTATCTTTTAATATAGCGCCCCTCAGTTCACGCAGGTGTGATTTTTTATTACCGTATTGTACTATGTTTTGTTACGGCTTTGCCTAACTGTACAGCACTTTGGTCAACTTTGTTGATTTAAATGTGCTAATATTATAAATAAAGTTGGATTGGATTGCATTATAATTACAGTTTCGAATGCAGTTTGTTTTAATATAAGTTTCTTTTCCTTTTTCTTCTGTTCATTGTGCATGTTGGTTGTTCAGGGCTCAGACGGCCGCCGGGGAATAACTCTCCTTAAGCCTTGAGCCTTGTAGCCTTGAGAAACCCCCTCAGGCGCTTGCCAGTCCAAAACAGGCACTGTTGCCGGTCTGACGCCTGCTGTCTTTTAAAATCCTGTCTAGCTCAAGCATCTATACTAGGGTTGGGTGACGATACGAATACATCGTCAATCGCGAATATACGAATCCAATCGCCGAATATTTTTATTAGGCGATTTTTCGGGACGATTTAGCCCAATTAACCTGTAAAGTGTGAGCAGCATGTGAATCAATTTGGGCCAGCAAGCGGCCGGGTGGAAATCCCCTCCTCCCGTTATAATGGTATGCTCCCACAGTCCGACTCCCCGCACTCAGCAGTCAGCAGCATCGGGGAACGGCACTAACGGCAGCCGTAAGAGCCGAGGGAGTCCAGACCCATGCAGTTTAATAATATACAGTCACAACAGAATGCACACTGCTGTCTCGTGTCTCATCACAATCCCAATGCCTCACCCGTGAAGTCGGGGGGAAAAAATAAAAAACAGGCTGGTAGTGTTAGTATAGATGAAGTTAGTTCAGTGTGTTGAAACAGTAGCTACACGCTAAGCTAAGCTAACGATCCCCGAGCCTATACTCAACTGTATAGGCTCGGGCAACGTTAGCTTAGCGCTTAGCTTAGAGTTAGCGCCCCTCTGAGCCTGTGCGGGGAGGCAAGACTTCTCCACTGTATAGGCTCGGGGATCATCAACGTGAACGAACCCCGACACCAGCGCTGCAAAAATGGACAGATCTACAAGCTCTCAACGCGTAGCGAACGGCACTGCAAAAACAGGCCTTGAGAGCCTGTGGATCAGCCCGGCCGCAGGAGCTTGTGGGCTCCGCTCCGAGCCTCCGACGGACTGGTGCGGGGAGGCAAGTTACCCTGGCTGCGCAGCAGAAACAGACTGATCTACAAGCTCTCAACGCCTAGCGAACGGAGCTGCAAAAACAGGCAGGACCCGGCACCTTAAGAGCTTGTAGATCTGAGCTGTTTTCACTTTACTTTTATGACACGAATACATCGTCAATCGCCGATTCTTGGTCAGACGATGGGCGGTTGAAAAAAATTGGCATATCGCCCAACCTTAATCTATACCGTCCTAAAATGTGCAGCCGGGACGGAACGGAGATCCTCATGCATGTGGTGTAGTACAGCGTCACTGTCAGGGTACCAAAACCTCATTATGTCCGAGACCATTCCTTTTAAATGTTATTTAATACGGAAATTAAATAGTGAAAATAAGCTCGTAGATCAGCTATTCTCACAACTTTTGTGTGACACTTAAGTATAGGGCATTAATTTACGACAAAAACATTTTGATACATTCATACAAGGTTTCTGCTTGACAGCAACAATATATAGAGGGTATGCGCATGCTTAAAGTGAATGGCACATCGAGTGGCAAATCGAGTGGCAAAGCAACATGCAAAGTGAGTTTAACATTGTTTAACGTTGTTTAATGCAACTTTTCTGTTTGTATGTACGGGCTGTCATGAAGACCAGAAAGTCGTTTTTTCCCACTCAGTAGGCGTTCCTGCATAACTTCCGGGTTTGATGATGATGTCACGCGCATACCCTCTATTGTACTCTCCCTTTACCCATAACTGAATTTAACTGAGCCAACAGACAGTTTCCTTCTTTTCCTAATTTCCCTCCAAATGACCCATTACTTTATATATTGAGACTCAACCCACACAAAAAAGGCCTAATCTCCAAAACATACTCAGCAATACAGCCTATTTCCTGGACAAGAACTAAACTGGCCTGGGAAGAGGACATTGGAGAAGGGATTTTGGAACAGACATGGACAGACAGTATAGCACATATCCACAATTCATCATTCTGTATATAAGACACAGTTTAATACAGTTCAAAGTGTTTCACTTCTCCAATGCTAGATTGGCCAGAATCTATCCATCGACCAATCCCAACTGTCCCATAGGTGCTCTCAAAGTCCAGCTACATTAGGCCACATGTGAGAGAGAATTAAGGATGAGGCTGGCTGGGCACTGCGACAGGCACCCGGAAATCAAATCTGGAGGCAAGCAAATTGACACTGTGGGAGCAAACCCAGGGCAAAGCCAAGAAGCGCACGGCCTACTGTACGTACAGTAGAAGCATTGCGCCGCGACACCTTAACTAACAATACTGTATAGAGCTCAAGACCCTTTATACTTAAATCTTTATCCCATGATTTTTGTAATGTTTGTGTTTAGTTCAATGTTTGTTTTAAAAACACCATTGACAATGAAGGGAAAATTTACGTCATCTTGTCACTAACACAAACATTAAGGGCTCCATTTTCGTCACTGCTAAACCCCTTATCTCTAAACTTCTTTGCCTTTTTTTACTAATTTGGTGTTGGCTTCACAGCACTCTCACATCGCATATACTATCTTACATCATTGTGTAAGATAGTAATAATGTATTATTATTGCTACAAGTTGTGTATGTATGCTCTCAGTACCTCTCAGTGCCTCTCTCTCCCTCACCACCGACACGGTCGAGGCAGATCGGCCGCCCAACTGGGTCTGCCTGGTGTTTCTTCCAGTTAAGGGAGAGTTTTTCATTGACACTTTCTTGCTCAGGGTGAGACAATGTCAGGTCTTGAGACAACCTGTGTGATTTAGCACTTTAATGAAATTGAATTGAAAAAGGAGTGGACCAGGCATAGAGACTGTTTAGTTTAGTTTATTTGGATTCATTCCTACCGTATGTACTTAGTTAGTGTCAGCTTGTGTTTGACACACTATTGTCACACTGGAGCTGTCGCTGTCAAGAGCTCTTTCATTTCCCACAACTGTGGAATGATACTGGAACTTAATGAGCTCTACCAATGCCTCAGGCTAGACATATATTAGTGTCACATTAGGAGGACATGGAAGAAATCCACCCAAGGGGGCTGAATGTAGCCATTTATTCATGGTTCTGTAAGAATAGTTACTTGACAGAGTCAATACAGTGGTAGGATGCAGATATCAAATGCAGGTGATGTCATGCATGTGTTGAAGGGTAGCAAAGCAAAGTGTTTTCATTGACTGTACTGGGTGATGGTGTTTTGGTTCTCAAATGTTTGAATTGCTAAGACCCACAGTTTTGTATGCATTCGGGCCAAATCGTCCACAACTCTCTATCAATGATGTAGCTGGGTACCCCTTTTTGACAAGCACAAAAGCCCAGAGAAAACCACGAAAACATAATATTAGCCTGGGGACAAACTTAGTTGCCTAACCCGCCTGTACCCTTTTTTTAAATCGTCAATCTATGAAAAACGACATACTATAGTATGTTGTCAAAAACCGAAAAGCATGATTTTCATCTTACTGTGTGTTGTGTTGTGTTGTGTTGTGTTGTGTTGTGTTGTGTTGTGTTCCCATTGATCACAAGGCTACATCTCCGTGGTCGAGATCATGGATTTCACAATGCCACACCAGACTTTCCAGTCCTTCATTGCCATCCCCAGTTCCGGCTTACTGATGGATGTGTTATTCTGGATCGGACTTGTGAAGAAACACAGAGAAGGTTGCCGTATATTAGATTAGTCGATGGGTGGCTCTTCCAAGAGAGTTTTTGCACTCTAATTAGAAGGCGGGTGTAAGTGCCATGCTGCCATCCAACCGTTTCTCTAATTTATTTGAAAGTGTCCATGTCTCATAGCCATAGAGTAAAATCGGCTCAACGGTCGTCCTAAATATGTTTTACTTTGAACATCTTACTAAGCTGGGATGGCCGGATCTTATATGCATGTCATTGCAGGCTAACCAGGCCATACCCTTATAGTTTGAAAGTCCTTTTGAGAAGATATATATGAACCCAAATACTTGTAGTCATCAAGCTGTTTCAGAGGAGTGTTGTTAAGTGTTTTTATAATGTGGTTATTGTTGGATTTGCATATATTTATGTATTCAGTTTTCATCTCGTTGAGATAAAGACCAACACAGTTGGAGGTCTGCTCAAGAGACTGAAGGAGAGTCTGAGCGTATTCCAATGATTGACTGATAAGCGCGATGTCATCAGCGGAGTCAGTGTCGGTTAGGTATTTAGCAGGATGACGAGAGCTTCTCCTAGGGTTTAGTTGATAGCCCTTGGCATTGATAGTATCAACTGACATACGAAGTGTATGCCAGCAAGGATGGGGAATGATGGTGTTTCTCTGTCAGGACTAAGGATGGTCGCTGAGGTATTTGTATATAGAACTTTTATGGCATTGATCATTTTGTAGGAAAAACCATATAATATAAGAATGCACAGCTGAAGTGGGCACTTTATGTGTAATTAATGTTTTGTAATAATAATCACAATTTGCAAAATAACTAGTAACTTACGTTTTCAAATAATCGTAGTGGAGTAAAAGTGCTGAAAATGAGTGTGAAGTGAGGGGCGCTAATATATGAAAGTCTAACTCATGTTGATTAGGTGATGTAATGGTGATGTAAAACAAACGGTGCCAACACAAACATTAAACGCCATTAACAATAAAGAGACAATATGACGTAATGAGGCACATTATGACGTCAATGTTCCCTTCATTGTCAATGGCGTTTACAAAACAAACATTGAACTAAAGACAATTAAACATTAAACCTGTGTATAGGAGGGGCACCCGCTGGCCTAGTGGTCCAGGCGCGCCACGCATGCCACATATAGGTTCTGGCCTGTCTCGTTCATGACAACCTTTGCTGCATATCTCTCCCCTTCCCTCCCTCCCTCTGTCCTGTCCGTCTTCACTGTAACTATCAATAAAGGCACAAAAGGCAAAAGCTGATGCCTGGTCGACATTCGACCCAATTTCTCCTTTCATTAATTGTTAATGGCAAATATTGAGACGTTTGGGGACAAAAGCTGTATATAGGAGGGGCTAGCACCCCTCAAAAACTGAAAATTGTAATTAAATGCAGTACTTGAGTAAATGCAGTTACTAGTTACTTTACACCACTGACCATGAAGGGTTTCTGTCTCTCTCTCTCTCTAGACGTGTGAGTCATCTACCGTGTACTATAGGCCTACGTCAACTCGGTACATGACTCACACGTCTACAGGGAGCTGAAAACCTACAACAGTAGGGTAGAACTGCAATAGGATACTGTGTGGCTATGGAACATTATGATTACGGCATTAACATTTCATGTGTTCATGAAATATTTCTGCACTCATTATTTCCAGCAGAACTTGGCTCACGTATAAACCTTCAAGTTCAGCTGCATTCTTCGAGGGATGAATCATCATAAAGTGTGGTTAATTACTTGTTATATCATTACTCCACTAATACTGTTGTGGAAAAAGTCTAACTATGATAGACAAAAATAAGAGTTTAAATGCTGCTGTAGTCTTTTTGCACATTGAACTTTGAGATTCATTTAAATGTTGCCATTTCTATACCTGCACCTCTTTAATAGCACATTCTCACACATAGTTATCATTGTGTAATTAGTCGCTGTAATGATGCAAATTAGCAATATTAAAACTCACAGGAGAAGAGAAGAGAAGAGAAGAGAAGAGAAGAGAAGAGAAGAGAAGAGAAGAGAAGAGAAGAGAAGAGAAGAGAAGAGAAGAGAAGAGAAGAGAAGAGAAGAGAAGAGAAGAGAAGAGAAGACTTTAATCCTGGAGAAGAAAATCTCTGTCCCATACAATGGTAGAAAATGAAAAGACATGCAATTCTAATATGCACAATTGGCTGTAACTACAGTAATGGAAATCTAATAGATACAAAGCTCTGTCAACACCCTGGCAGTCAGGTAGTGTATATAGAGATAATGTAGTTGTTTCCTCCAAAGCAGTCCAACAAATCCTCACAGGAATTTGCAAAGCACCCCCTGGCTCGCTGCCACAACGCGACGGATCTCAGCCAGCTGGCTGCGTATCTCCCCCAAACTGCCACACTCCCACACTGCCACAGTACCCACAGGACATAAGGAGAGACCAACAGGCCTAGAGCAACACAGTAATCCAGGCATGAGATGGTGTTGGAGGTTGAGAGCAATTCCTCTCCTCAAACTCACTGCTGGGCAAAAGAAAGAGGTTATAGTGGTGTCAGACAGCAAAAACCTGGGACACAGATGCAGCCGAGCGTGGTGAAATATTGGAGGTGCAGTTGAAGAGGCCTAAGGTATACTTAGTGCACACTGACTAGATAGATCATCCTCCCTGTCAATGAAATGTTTGCATGAGTCATAGCATGCAGCACATCTGGGGCCTGGGCAGACTGATTGAGGAATTGACCGGAGATTGTGTTTGGGAGATTGTATGCATCGGCTTTCCATGATTGGCGAGCCCAGACCGCTGGCTTCAAATATCCAGTTTTTTCCGCTTACGCAGTAAAAGTCCCTGATTGGTCAACCTGACCCACATAAGCTATCTGATTGGCTGAGATTTGCGTAGCGTTCGTGCCGCACAGCTAATGTAAGTGACAGCGTATATGCAATGGGACAGAAAGTGGGAAAGCTCTATTATGGTAGTTTTAGGAATGTATCTTTATCAAATGCAAAGGAAACCGAGTGTAAGCAGAAGGTAGATCTGTCCTACGGTAACATGTCGGAAAGAGGAGGTCATCATATGCATGATGAACATGTATACAGGTATACATCCATGTCCAATAATTAACCTGCATCGCTCAGAGTGGGCCGGCTGGCGTCCGCTGTCCTAGTGTATGTGAACATGGATGACATGGATGTCTTTGATGTCTGTGTCAGGCCATGAAGGATCCTTGCCTATATAATTATTGTAAGTTGCTGTGCATGTTTTAGTTTGAAATGTACCTATTCTACATACTGTGAAATAATAATTTCAATCAATCAATCAATGCTGTCGGGCAGAAACCTCTCATCTCCATATTTTACGTTTTTGTGTGTTTTCATGAATTAATACCCCCACTTGGTCATACTGTAGCCGAGCGTCACACAACAATATCAAAAGTAGCAGATCTGCAAGCTTGAAACACGCGTTTTGAGCTTGGCGACCTCGACCTGCTGCATTTGATATTTTTTAATATGAGTTTTAATAATAATAATAATAATAATCTTTATTGTCCCGAAGGATATTCATCTTCACAGGTCTGTTCAACACCAACAACAAAAGCAGCACATTTATCTCAACACAGAAAACATGAGTTCCCCACTGTGTACAGAAACCATCCTATTGGACGTACAAGGTTTCCACCCGACAGAGACGATATACATAGGCCTATACATTAGAAATCTAAAACAGAGTCCTCCGTCTTCTCTATCGTCTGGAGGACTCTTGTTACGGCAACTGTGGTCAGGCCATTTTGAAGTTGAGGCAAAACGATCCTTCACCGGTCCAGCACACTTCAAAACTAATAGCAATCTGAAAGCAGCAGAGTGCGTATGGATTTGTAAAGTCTAGAGGCGCAGGGGTCATCAACGTGCCAGCTTGTGATCATGGACATTTTCTTCAAACAAAACATTTGCCGCGGACATACAAAAATGAGTGGTCAATAATATTACCATGAATACTAAAATACTAGTCCAATAGACACAATGGAGAAAAACAGGCTGCATTTTTAAAGAGGGAGAGTGGTTAGACCTCAGCCCTTTGTACTTTATTTTATTAAGTGTATTAATTTATTTTTCCATGGCCATCTCTGTGCTTCTGCCCTGAAGAAGGCAGTCCACCGGTCATTATAAAATGCAAGCTTTTAAAAATAGACAGGGCTCAGACAGATTGTTCAAGGCCCAGTCATAAGGCATGCATGTTGTTCTGTATCGACATGAGACACGAGTCTTAATTGCCACGGGGATACATTTGTCCGTGTACGGACAGAGCTGTACCACTCTGTCAGACACTGGATTCATTCAGATTAAGAGAAATCACACTTGTGTGAATCGAGTGGTGCCTTTTATCATGATGACGATGTACTGTACTGTATGATGAAGAAGTCACAGGGGGCCTGCAAAGTTTATACGGAATAAAGGGGGGAGGTGGACCTATACGCACAAAGCCACAGGTTGGAGCGGTTATAGCACTGCTCAAAAAGATTCAGTCAATGAAATAGGCCTACATGTGAATGTTACAGCAATGTTAAGGGTGAGAGTGACTTCCTCATAGGACGTGTGAGAGAATGAATGGGACGTGGAGTGAGGTGAGGTGCTGGTGGTGGGTTTGTTGCAGTATTTGTAGAGCTTCATTAACTGCTGTGTTGGTGGTGGAGTTGTAGTATTTATTTATAGAGCTTCATTAAGTTTGGGCGGCTCCAGCTTTTGGACAAAATTCTCCTGATTCAGCTAATACCATCTATGCTGCCTTGCTTTTTTGGGCATCTATTTGTTCACAGGCGCGCGCGCACACACACACGCGCACACACGCACACACACGCACACACACACACACACACACACACACACACACACACACACACACACACACACACACACACACACACACACACACACACACACACACACACACACACACACACACACACACACACACACACACACACACACACACACACACAGGGGGGAGGGAGAGATAAAACAACATCATCTGTCTTCAGAGTATCAGTTTACAGCACAGGATAAGGTTCAATGGATATGTGCCAGACTAGAGAGCCTCAAACGCACAACTCCAGCTCCTAATGAGCATGCAGGAAGCAATACCTGCACAACAGTGACGCCTGCTGGCCATAACTACATCTGAATGAGTTGGGAGAACGTGAAACAAAAACTGCTGAGCTTCTTGTACAACTGGGGATGAACAAATATCACCAACAGATGTGAAGATGAAGAGCTGGATTTTACAGACAACATGTACATGTGAAGCAAGGACATGTCAGTGGGATGGGTCATAGATAGGAGGGGCATCATTTGGGATCCAAGCCAGGCAATAGTGCTGCCACCTGCCAGTTATTTTATCTTTATGCATATTTTCCTCCGACTGGAAAGAAGAAAAAGAAAACATTTTCAGGTGAATGTGACGCACATCTAAAGTCAGTAAGTCACATTCAGTTCATCTCAATCCACATCACACCCCAATATGGTTAGACGTCATGCTTTCTTTTCTGCAATCATAGATTCATTAAGCTCCCCTTTCTTTCACCCTTCTGTTTGTCATTCTTTCAGAAATAAAATCACACACATGTGAAGTTAAGGGGCACCCGGATTCTTGGGGGCATGTTCTCATGTCCGTGAAATATATACAAAAGGGTATCACAACTAATTGGCTGGGGACGGGGAATTTGTAATTAGGCTCTATCTAAACACTTTGTAAAGTTCTGCCTTTATTGATAGTATCAACTGAAGATAGACATGCAGGAAAGAGGGGGAGAGAGAGAACGGGACTCGAAAATGCGACACGCTGTCAGGCCAAAGCCTATATGTAGCGCATGCGCCTGCGGCCTGGACCACTTGGCCAGCGGGCGCCACACTTTGAAGCTTTTTTGAGCCCCTCCTATGCCCAGGTTTGTGTGTTTGTGTGTAGGCCTACCCCATATCGATGATTTGCCTGGCTGAGCACGGAGTGTGTAACACGCAATAAAAATCACACCCGTGTGAAGTGAGGTGCGCTCTTATCATCGCACATCATCATGACACAATTATCTTTGTGTAGCTCAAAAACACCGGTTCTCCATTCATTGTCAATGGGAATTTAATGTTTGTGTAAGACGAAAATCTACACGCTGGCTAGAAGAACCACTCAAAAAGTGAGAACAGAAAAGTGTCATTGGCCGGATAGAGTATGTTAATACAAAATAACTTGTATATAATTGGGGTAGTTGTATTTTGTCTCCCTGGTCTTCTATTGCCATCTAGATCATGTCTCACACATTTTGACCTAATGGTCAGCATTCAGTTTATCCCCAGAGATAGCAGGCAGGCTCTATTAGTCGATGGTAAATAAAATGTTAGCACTTGCTCAGGAAACCCGAGTTTAAATCCAGGGTATACATAGTGCAGCGTAAGTCATTAAAATCTTGGTTTTGCTCATTATTTGGGGCCACTTGCATCACAGCCCACCAGTGGTCCGCTCCGCTGCCTGCAGGTTGAGAATTACTGCAGTAGAGAAAGGATACGTAACCTTGTAAGTAACCTTGGTTTCATGAAGCTCGCCAAAAGCTTAGTGAATACAAAGCCCTGAAACCCCAGTGTCTTCCATGCCTCCTTTGTGTCCTTGACTGAGTGAATGTGACTTCCACTAGCTTTTGTGCTGAGAGGCTCATTTCACCAGCCCTCATCCCTTTTATCAGCACTTCCACCTAAATCAGCAAATGTAGTTGTATCGACTGATGCAACAGAACGGAAATATCTCCCTGGGATTTAAAGGTCTCAACATCTTCCCTTTATTGTCATACAAAAATAAGGTGTATTAGCACAAAGTGAGGAAATTAATAGAGTTACTGAAACCAAATCACGATCAAATACACTATGTAATAAAATTCCAGTCAAAGTAAGAAAATGTTAGTCTATATTATGGATCTCCTCTTTTTCACAGGTGAACATTAAAAGCAAGGACATACAGTATATATTTTATTTTGTGTATGTTCACAATACTTTCAATATAAGGCGGTTTCACAAAGAAGAGCAAAATATCTTAATCATCAAGTGTCTAATAGTGAGTTTGTCAACATGACATGTCATCTCCTCAGGGAAGCATACCTAGACTGGAAGAAACAAAAATAGGTTTTTGTTGCTGTTTCAGGTGAATCACATCACATTTACTATGGCCGTGCGTGCAGTCCTGTGAACAATTCCCTTCTTTCCTGCTCATTGTTGTGCCTTTCTCTCTTGCTTTGCTTCAATTTTCTTTCATGCTGGCCTCTGCCAGCATGGTGCCCTGCCTGCCTGCCTGCCTGACTGTGTTTTGTCTGTCATTGTGTCTGTTAGCCTGCCTAGCCTTTGTGATTTCTCTACCCTATTTATTTCCAGCTCTATTCCTCAACAGGTTCTTTAAATCGCAACCCCGGCGTTAGTAAATTACTACGACTGCAGTGGGATACAATGTGCCAGGGTGAATGGAATTCAGTTATTCAGTAATGGAGAATTTCCCATTGTTACATTTCACGCACATGCATACAAACACCAGCGTGCATGGCAATGGACCATGTCAACAATGGCTGCTGGTCCAGGAGTGTAAATGCCAGGTCCCCTGTGTGTAGCCGGGGAGCCAGCCATCCACAATTTGAGAGGACCTGTGATGTCATGACATACTTTTTATTTGTATGTTTTCTATTCATCACATTTGTGCTGACCTCATCACATTTGTGATGACGGCGATCACTTGGGTTAGAAAACAAAATGCTATCACAATACTGTAACATTCACCGCGTTTCTCAACAAGCCTATACGTTTTGTATGTGTGCTTGTTGATGCATGGCATGTGTTGACATTTGTGCATGTATCGTGACCTATATCTTTTAAATGTGTTTATTGTAAAATGTCAAGGAGACATAAATTTGAACATGTGTTAAATCCATTAGTTACATGTGCTTTCCATTGCTTTCTCCTAAGTTGTTGTCTCCACCAGGCCGAAGGCCTAGGGGGAGAGTATGTTTTGCACTCCGTCCGTCCGTCCGTCCGTGTGTCCGTGTGTCCGTCCGTCCGTCCGTCCGTCCGTCCGTGAGGAGCTAATCTCGGCCACCGTTAACCCGGTCGATGCCAAATTTTGCACACACACTCCCTGGATGCCAACCATGAACCTCTGCCCCAAACATTCCACAACGGCCTGTTATAGCGCCACCAGGAGGCCGCTTTGTGCAAAACAAGTTTTTGCACAGTACACCTACAGATTTTGTCCAAACATCACGCAAATTGGTACACAGTCTCTCTAGAGCCATTCAACGAAACCAGTCTTTCAGATTTCTCAGACTCCATCCTGATTGGTTAAGATTGGCTTCCAAAGTTCACAGGAGTGCTCAGTTTCAAACAAAATGCTGCAAATCATGAACACATTGCGTGATTTCCGTGAAATTGTGCACCCACATTCCCACTAGGCCGAGGACGCAATGCCACATGAACAATTTCAACTCAGCCTCAAGGTGGCGCTATAACTGGCCGAAAAGAGTTTTTACCTCTAACTGCACGGATCTGTGGATAACCTGGTGGAGACCTGTGCCCAGAAGGGCACTTTTTCTAGTTTGGATTGATATTGATTTCCTGCAGTGGCCAAGTTAAGTATACTCTACTAGGATGAAAGAAGAAGTACTCATTACAAGGGTATACTATACACTACAGGGGTGCCCGCACTTTTTGTCTCCACCAGGCCGAAGGCATGGGGGGAGAGTATGTTTTGCACTCCGTCCGTCCGTCCGTCCGTCCGTCCGTGTGTGTGTGTGTGTGTGTGTGTCCGTCCGTCCGTCCGTCCGTGTGTCCGTGAGCAGCTAATCTCGGCCACCGTTAACCCGGTCGATGCCAAATTTTGCACACACACTCCCTGGATGCCAACGATGAACCTCTGCCCCAAACTTTCCAGAACGGCCTGTTATAGCGCCACCAGGAGGCCGCTTTGTGCGAAACAAGTTTTTGCACAGTACACCTACAGATTTTGTCCAAACATTGCGCAAATTGGTACACAGTCTCTCTAGAGCCATTCAACGAAACGGGTCTTTCAGATTTCTCACACTCCATCCTGATTGGTTAAGATTGGCTTTAAGATTGTGCTCAGTTTCAAACAAAATGCTGCAAATCATGAACACATCGCGTGATTTCCATGAAATTGTGCACGCACATTCCCACTAGGCCGAGGAAGAAATGCCACATGAACAATTTCAACTCAGCCTCAAGGTGGCGCTATAACTGGCCGAAAAGTGTTTTTACCTCTAACTGCACGGATCTGTGGATAACTTTGTATGCCAACTCCCTAGTTTACTTTTGTTGCCCTTTTATCCAACCACCAGATGAAGGCAAGCTGCAATGTCCTACATATATCCTGGTGGAGACCTGTGCCCAGAAGGGCACTTTTTCTAGTTTGACTTGAGATCTACTTTCAAAATGACCAACTATCTATATAACACGATCTATACCCACCCTATTTTTATTTTTTTATCCCACTGCTGTAAATAGTTAAAAAATGTACCCGAAGGGGCTTTGGAATAGCGGTGCTATTCTGTGTAATGAAGGGTTTCATTCCAAAATCCAATAAGTCTGATTTATATGGAAACACTATGAAAAAGAGTCAACCACTGTTTCAAAAACAAATATTATTACCCTCAAAAACATGTTCACTGGTTATGTATATAGGGACTTTTTAACCCTAGAACACTAAACTTAACTTTTATCAATCATTTACCATCACTAAACCCGGGTATATTTTACCCAATGTAATATATTCCATAACAAATATTTCTCATCAAAATATATTGAAGTACAACAATACAAGGCCACTTGAGGTACTATAATTTTCATCCTGACTTTACAAAAAAAGAAAACATATAATATATATCGGGGGTGGGGGGTGTGGGGGGTAGGCTATTGTAGGAGGGCGCAAAGTCTGTGAAAAATGTGGGTATTATTTAAACAATATTGACGCTGGGAACTTCTGCTTTGGTCCACCCATTCCTGGCACATGGTCCAGTAAAAAAAAAGCCCATTGTATGGGAATTTTGTCACTAAATGCGCGTGAAATTCGAAAGAAAATAGCAGGGATGTAGACCCATCCACCTCTCAGACATCATTCAGCAACATTATGAAAATGACAAAAATACAACTGTCTGGGCACCAACATCTTTTACAGACAACATGTCCATCTGGGCCCAAATGGGTTTTGACATGGGCTATGGGCATGGGTTCCAAGTGGGCCGTGCACCCAGTTTTCACAAAGGGCCCACCCGTGTTAGCCCACATGGGCTTACGTGGGTTTCTAACTGGATCTTAGGTGGTATCCAAATGGGCCATTTTATATCAGAACCATGTGTGCGCCACCTGTGTTTGCCTATATGGGTTTGAACTGGGATCTGATTAGGCCTTAAGTGGGTACCAGCTGGGCGAATTATATGTGACCCATGTAGGCCACACTTGTGTCCGCCCTCATTGTCTTCCGTCCTGTTTCTGTTGTCACCTGCTGGCGATTGTTCATTCTTACGGATAGGATGCAGTGCGCCACATTGGCGGTGTTTCCAGTTTTCTGTAGTAGTTTCTTCAAGTGTTCAAACTTTATGACTGGATAGCACTCGATCTGTAGAGTCCTACATTACTATCTCCTACGATCAAGGGCTAGGGTTAGGGTACTGTAGCATGCTGTTTTTCTTCATTTTTCAGGACGAAAATCACTCCGACACCATGGACTGTAGCCCATGGTCTGGAAGTGATTTTGTCTTTTTTCAAATCCTCGTTTTTCATCGTTTTTGACCATGGATTATAGCTGGGTTAGGGTTAGGTTCCACGGGCTAATAAAGTGTAAATTTGGGGGTCCTTGACAAGAAAAGGTTTGGGAACCACTGTTGTAGAGGGTCTATCTATAGAATAGATAGATGTTGATAGTATTAAGTTAGTGACTTGACAGTGTACAAATGGAACCGGTTTTCAGCAGGTCAAATGAGGTACAGAAAACCGCTGATCTCACTGGGGGAAAACTGTAAGAGTTTATTTGTTTAAGAACTAACAATACATTGAAAAATATATTCCGAAATAGCGCAGTTGGTCGAGCATTAGACTGAATATCTAAAGATCCCTGGTTCAATCCAGGCTTTCGGCAGTTGAAATGAGGTACAGAAAATCCTATGACTCTTGCTGATCTCACTGGGTGAAAAACTAGATGAACAAGACCAATTTCAGTAGAACAAAACAAACAGTTTCAAAAAAGCAGTGTGAATTTATTGTCTGGAAGCAGTGGCTCAGTGTGTTAGAACATTGGACACATGATCGGGAGATGGTGAGTTCAAGCCCCACTCAATTATTTACTTTCAAGACCGATTTACAGAAGAACAAAACAAACAAAAAAGCAGTGTGAATTGTCTGGAACCAGTGGCTCAGTGTGTTAGAATGCTGCCACATCATTGGGAGAAGGTGAGTTCAAACCCCACTCAAGTCTTTACTTTCACGACCAATTTCAGAAGAATAAAAATTAAAAAAAAGCAGTGTGAATTGTCTGGAACCAGTGGCTCAGTGTGTTAGAACACTGGCCACATGTTTGGGAGATGGTGAGTTCAAACCACACTCAAGTCTTTACTTTCAAGTCCAATTTCAGAAGAATAAAATAAACAAAAAAGCAGTGTGAATTGTCTGGAGCCAGTGGCTCAGTGTGTTAGAACGCTGCCACATGATCGGGAGATGGTGAGTTCAAACCCCACTCAAGTGTTTACTTTCACGACCAATTTCAGAAGAATAAAACAAACAAAAAAGCAGTGTGAATTGTCTGGAACCAGTGGCTCAGTGTGTTAGAACACTGGCCACATGTTTGGGAGATGGCGAGTTCAAACCCCACTCAAGTCTTTACTTTCAAGTCCAATTTCAGAAGAATAAACAAAAAAGCAGTGTGAATTGTCTGGAGCCAGTGGCTCAGTGTGTTAGAACGCTGCCACATGATCGGGAGATGGTGAGTTCAAACCCCACTCAAGTATTTACTTTCAGGACCAATTTCAGAAGAATAAAACAAACAAAAAAGAAGTGTGAATTGTCTGGAACCAGTGGCTCAGTGTGTTAGAACACTGGCCACATGTTTGGGAGATGGTGAGTTCAAACCCCACTCAAGTCTTTACTTTCAAGTCCAATTTCAGAAGAATAAACAAAAAAGCAGTGTGAATTGTCTGGAGCCAGTGGCTCAGTGTGTTAGAACGCTGCCACATGATCGGGAGATGGTGAGTTCAAACCCCACTCAAGTATTTACTTTCAGGACCAATTTCAGAAGAATAAAACAAACAAAAAAGAAGTGTGAATTGTCTGGAACCAGTGGCTCAGTGTGTTAGAACACTGGCCACATGTTTGGGAGATGGTGAGTTCAAACCCCACTCAAGTACAAACAAAAAAATAAAGGGGCCAATCCCACCCCAGTCTTTACTGAGACTCTTTGCATTCCACACTAACATCAAGTAGCACAGAAAAGCTGTGTTGTAGTAACCAGCAGTTAGCTCAGTGTGATGAGTGCCTGTGCTTGTGATCCACAGGTCCAGGGTTCAAATTCCACATTAGTCATGTGGCTCTGTGACACTTTGCTTTGCACACTGACTTTCAGAAGGACAACTTTAAAGCAGCACAGAAATTCCCCATGATTGTGTGCCTCAGTGGCCCAACGGGTAAGTCAAATGTTGTCTGTAGTATACCTAGTAGAAGTGTGCTGGTTCAAACCCGGTTCAAATCACAGACAGTGGATAATTGATATCCATAGATCACCGACACTGTCCATATCCATATCCTAGTAGAAGTATGCCGGCCACATACTCCTAGTAGGATGCCGAGTAGGTGTGCCGAGTGTGTGCAGTTAAGAGCCCTGGTGGATAAATCAGATAATATCCATAGAATACCTAGTAGAAGTCTGCCGGTTCAAACCCAACATAGGATGGTGCTGGTTCAAATCACCATCACCTAGAGTAAGTATGACTGTGTGCCGTTAAGTGGCCCGGTGGAGATGCTGGAACGTTTTACTTTGAAATGTTTTGTAGTTTCGAGTTATTTAACTTAAACGCCCAATGCATTCTCTATGGCAATAGCACAAACTTTGGCATGCTACTAGGCCTACATACTTAAACCTACCAACCCCATTCAAGCCTACTTAGGTTCATCTTACGGTGGACATGTTTGCCTGAAAAGGAATCTTTGAAAGGTGTCATAGTTTTAGAAATATAGTGCTTTCAAATTTGAGACTTTTAACATGGGGCTCAATGGCAGATTTTGGCACGTCAAAAAATCACTTTCACCTAGAAACTCCATTCACACTTTTTATTTTTCAGCTTACTGTGGAGAACAGGGGGGCAGTCAGACAGATATTTTGTGAAGCCACAAGGAAATCGGGATTTCCTGAAAGTTCATATGTGGCGCTGTCATTGGGCCCAAAAAAACCCATAGCCCCATAGAAGTCCATGTATTTGGGCCCAACTTCACCTAGACTGTATTACCTTAATAAACATGGTCATGAATACTTTTTGCTTCCAGTCACTAGTTTAAAGTCTCATTTCTAATGTCATAATATTCTTTTTGGAAAAGTATGGTCCCATTTATAAAGAAAATTACCATAAAGTCGCGCATGTTCCGAGGGGCGTGGCTACCGTTACAGTCTATGATCGGGATTCCCCACCCACTCGAGTCAAAATAAAAACCAACTAAGAAGAAGGGGGGGAAGTCCCGCCTCGTTGTCTGGGCCAGCCAATGGGCCAGCTGGGCCCAAACGGATCTAGAAAGATGGCGACTTACAATTCAAGGACTGACAGGCTTCATTTTACGTTCATGTTAGACCCGGGGAACGTTTTG
>NC_139702.1:28319984-28429984 GCF_964188405.1 Protomyctophum parallelum | reverse complement strand
TAGGGGGCCCATGTTCAAAAATGATGAAAAACGAGGTCATTCTTTTTTTCAAAATTTCAAAAAATGATGGGCTATAACCCATGTTTTTTTCTTTTTTTTTAAATCCTCAAAAATGATGAAAAACGGCGTGCTATAGTATGCCGTACGGTATGGGCTATAGCCCATGTTCCAAAATGATGAAAAACAAGGATAAAAAAATATATCAAAAATTGTGTTTGTTTTAGATGTCTATTTTTAGACGTTTTTTAGACATCTATTTTTAGACGTTTTTTATCCCATTTTTAGACGCACGTCTAATAGCCAGCTATTGCTCAGTGGGATGGTCAAAAATTATGAAAAACGAGGATTAAAAAATAAATAAATAAATCAAAAAACGATGGGCTATAACCCATCGTTTTTTTTTTCTTTTTTTTCTTAATCCTCAAAAATGATGAAAAACGGCGTGCTATAGTATGCCGTACGGTATGGGCTATAGCCCATGTTCCAAAATGATGAAAAACAAGGATAAATGTTTTTATCAAAAATTCAAAAAACGATGGGCTATAACCCATGTTTTTTGAATTTTTGAATTTTTTTCAAATCCTCAAAAATGATGAAAAACGGCGTGCTACAGTAGGCCGTACGGTAGGGGCTATAGCCCATGTTCAAAAATGATGAAAAACTAGGTAAAATTTTTTTTTTCAAAATTTCAAAAAATGATGGGCTATAACCCATGTTTTTTTTTCTCCTTTTTTTTAAATCCTCAAAAATGATGAAAAACGGCGTGCTACAGTATGCCGTACGATATGGGCTATTAGACAAGCGTCTAAAAATGGGATAAAAAACGTCTGAAAATAGACGTCTAAAACACGTCTAAAAATAGACGTGTTTTAGACGTCTATTTTTAGACGTTTTTTATCCCATTTTTAGACGCACGTCTAATAGCCAGCTATTGCTCAGTGGGATGGTGCTATAGTATGCCGTACGGTATGGGCTATAGCCCATGGTCCAAAATGATGAAAAACAAGGATAATATTTTTTTTCAAAAATTCAAACAACGATGGGCTATAACCCATGTTTTTTGTTCTCCTTTTTTTTAAATCCTCAAAAATGATGAAAAATGGCGTGCTACAGTATGCCGTACGATATGGGCTATTAGACGTGCGTCTAAAAATGGGATAAAAAACGTCTAATAATAGACGTTTTTTAGACATCTATTTTTAGACGTTTTTTATCCCATTTTTAGACGCACGTCCAATAGCCAGCTATTGCTCAGTGGGATGGTCAAAAATTATGAAAAACTAGGATTAAAAAAAAAATCAAAAAATCAAAAAACGATGGGCTATAACCCATCGTTATTTTTTTTTTCATTTTTTTCAAATCCTCAAAAATGATGAAAAACGGCGTGCTATAGTATGCCGTACGGTAGGGGGCCCATGTTCAAAAATGATGAAAAACGAGGTAATTCTTTTTTTCAAAATTTCAAAAAATGATGGGCTATAACCCATGTTTTTTTCTTTTTTTTAAAATCCTCAAAAATGATGAAAAACGGCGTGCTATAGTATGCCGTACGGTATGGGCTATAGCCCATGTTCCAAAATGATGAAAAACAAGGATAATTTTTTTTATCAAAAATTCAAAAAACGATGGGCTATAACCCATGTTTTTTGAATTTTTTTATTTTTTTCAAATCCTCAAAAATGATGAAAAACGGCGTGCTACAGTAGGCCGTACGGTATGGGCTATAGCCCATGTTCCAAAATGATGAAAAACAAGGATAATTATTCTTATCAAAAATTCAAAAAACGATGGGCTATAACCCATGTTTTTTGAATTTTTTTATTTTTTTCAAATCCTCAAAAATGATGAAAAACGGCATGCTACAGTATGCCGTACGGTAGGGGCTATAGCCCATGTTCAAAAATGATGAAAAACTAGGTAAATTTTTTTTTTTCAAATTTTCAAAAAATGATGGGCTATAACCCATGTTTTTTTTTCTCCTTTTTTTCAAATCCTCAAAAATGATGAAAAACGGCGTGCTACAGTATGCCGTACGATATGGGCTATTAGACAAGCGTCTAAAAATGGGATAAAAAACGTCTAAAAATAGACGTCTAAAACACGTCTAAAAATAGACGTGTTTTAGACGTCTATTTTTAGACGTTTTTTAGACATCTATTTTTAGACGTTTTTTATCCCATTTTTAGACGCACGTCTAATAGCCAGCTATTGCTCAGTGGGATGGTCAAAAATTATGAAAAACGAAGATTAAAAAAAAAATCAAAAAATCAAAAAACGATGGGCTATAACCCATCGTTTTTTTTTTTTCATTTTTTAAAAATCCTCAAAAATGATGAAAAACGGCGTGCTATAGTATGCCGTACGGTAGGGGGCCCATGTTCAAAAATGATGAAAAACGAGGTAATTCTTTTTTTCAAAATTTCATAAAATGATGGGCTATAACCCATGTTTTTTTCTTTTTTTTAAATCCTCAAAAATGATGAAAAACGGCGTGCTATAGTATGCCGTACGGTATGGGCTATAGCCCATGTTCCAAAATGATGAAAAACAAGGATAAAAAAAATATCAAAAATTCAAAAAACGATGGGCTATAACCCATGTTTTTTTTATTTTTTTTTATTTTTTTTCAAATCCTCAAAAATGATGAAAAACGGCGTGCTACAGTATGCCGTACGGTAGGGGCTATAGCCCATGTTCAAAAATGATGAAAAACTAGGTAATTTTTTTTTTTTCAAATTTTCAAAAAATGATGGGCTATAACCCATGTTTTTTTTTCTCCTTTTTTTCAAATCCTCAAAAATGATGAAAAACGGCGTGCTACAGTATGCCGTACGATATGGGCTATTAGACAAGCGTCTAAAAATGGGATAAAAAACGTCTAAAAATAGACGTCTAAAACACGTCTAAAAATAGACGTGTTTTAGACGTCTATTTTTAGACGTTTTTTAGACATCTATTTTTAGACGTTTTTTATCCCATTTTTAGACGCACGTCTAATAGCCAGCTATTGCTCAGTGGGATGGTCAAAAATTATGAAAAACGAAGATTAAAAAAAAAATCAAAAAATCAAAAAACGATGGGCTATAACCCATCGTTTTCTTTTTCATTTTTAAAAAATCCTCAAAAATGATGAAAAACGGCGTGCTATAGTATGCCGTACGGTAGGGGGCCCATGTTCAAAAATGATGAAAAACGAGGTAATTCTTTTTTTCAAAATTTCATAAAATGATGGGCTATAACCCATGTTTTTTTCTTTTTTTTAGATCCTCAAAAATGATGAAAAACGGCGTGCTATAGTATGCCGTACGGTATCGGCTATAGCCCATGTTCCAAAATGATGAAAAACAAGGATAAAAAAAATATCAAAAATTCAAAAAACGATGGGCTATAACCCATGTTTTTTTATTTTTTTTATTTTTTTTCAAATCCTCAAAAATGATGAAAAACGGCGTGCTACAATAGGCCGTACGGTAGGAGCTATAGCCCATGTTCAAAAATGATGAAAAACTAGGTTAATTTCTTTTTTCAAAATTTCAAAAAATGATGGGCTATAACCCATGTTTTTTTTTCTCCTTTTTTTCAAATCCTCAAAAATGATGAAAAACGGCGTGCTACAGTATGCCGTACGATATGGGCTATTAGACGTGTTTCTAAAAATGGGATAAAAAACGTCTAAAAATAGACGTCTAAAACACGTCTAAAAATAGACGTGTTTTAGACGTCTATTTTTAGACGTTTTTTAGACATCTATTTTTAAACGTTTTTTATCCCATTTTTAGACGCACGTCTAATAGCCAGCTATTGCTCAGTGGGATGGTCAAAAATTATGAAAAACAAGGATTAAAGAAAAAATCAAAAAATCAAAAAACGATGGGCTATAACCCACCTTTTTTTTTTTTTTTTTTTTTCAAATGCTCAAAAATGATGAAAAACGGCGTGCTATAGTATGCCGTACGGTAGGGGCTATAGCCCATGTTCAAAAATCATAAAAAACGAGGTTAAAAAAAAAATTCAAAAATTCAAAAAACGATGGGCTATAACCCATGTTTTTTGAAATTTTGAATTTTTTTCAAATGCTCAAAAATGATGAAAAACGGCGTGCTATAGTATGCCGTACGGTAGGGGCTATAGCCCATGTTCAAAAAGGATGAAAAAACGAGGTTAATCTTTTTTTCAAAATTTCAAAAAATGATGGGCTATAACCCATGTTTTTTGAATTTTTGAATTTTTTTCAAATCCTCAAAAATGATGAAAAACGGCGTGCTACAGTAGGCCGTACGGTAGGGCTATAGCCCATGTTCAAAAATTATGAAAAACGAGGATTAAAAAATAAATAAATAAATCAAAAAACGATGGGCTATTACCCATCAGTTTTTTTTTTCTTTTTTTTCAAATCCTCAAAAATGATGAAAAACGGCGTGCTATAGTATGCCGTACGGTAGGGGGCCCATGTTCAAAAATGATGAAAAACGAGGTAATTCTTTTTTTCAAAATTTCAAAAAATGATGGGCTATAACCCATGTTTTTTGAATTTTTGAATTTTTTTCAAATCCTCAAAAATGATGAAAAACGGCGTGCTACAGTAGGCCGTACGATAGGGCTATAGCCCATGTTCAAAAATGATGAAAAACTAGGTAAAATTTTTTTTTTCAAAATTTCAAAAAATGATGGGCTATAACCCATGTTTTTTTCCTCCTTTTTTTCAAATCCTCAAAAATGATGAAAAACGGCGTGCTACAGTATGCCGTACGATATGGGCTATTAGACAAGCGTCTAAAAATGGGATAAAAAACGTCTAAAAATATACGTCTAAAACACGTCTAAAAATAGACGTGTTTTAGACGTCTATTTTTAGACGTTTTTTAGACATCTATTTTTAGACGTTTTTTATCCCATTTTTAGACGCACGTCTAATAGCCAGCTATTGCTCAGTGGGATGGTCAAAAATTATGAAAAACGAGGATTAAAGAAAAAAAATCAAAAAATCAAAAAACGATGGGCTATAACCCACCTTTTTTTTTTTTTTTTTTTTTCAAATCCTCAAAAATGATGAAAAACGGCGTGCTATAGTATGCCGTACGGTAGGGGGCCCATGTTCAAAAATGATGAAAAACGAGGTAATTCTTTTTTTCAAAATTTCATAAAATGATGGGCTATAACCCATGTTTTTTTCTTTTTTTTAAATCCTCAAAAATGATGAAAAACGGCGTGCTATAGTATGCCGTACGGTATGGGCTATAGCCCATGTTCCAAAATGATGAAAAACAAGGATAAAAAAAATATCAAAAATTCAAAAAACGATGGGCTATAACCCATGTTTTTTATTTTTTTTATTTTTTTTTCAAATCCTCAAAAATGATGAAAAACGGCGTGCTACAATAGGCCGTACGGTAGGAGCTATAGCCCATGTTCAAAAATGATGAAAAACTAGGTTAATTTCTTTTTTCAAAATTTCAAAAAATGATGGGCTATAACCCATGGTTTTTTTTCTCCTTTTTTTTAAATCCTCAAAAATGATGAAAAACGGCGTGCTACAGTATGCCGTACGATATGGGCTATTAGACGTGTGTCTAAAAATGGGATAAAAAACGTCTACAAATAGACGTCTAAAACACGTCTAAAAATAGACGTGTTTTAGACGTCTATTTTTAGACGTTTTTTAGACATCTATTTTTAAACGTTTTTTATCCCATTTTTAGACGCACGTCTAATAGCCAGCTATTGCTCAGTGGGATGGTCAAAAATTATGAAAAACGAGGATTAAAGAAAAAAAAATCAAAAAATCAAAAAACGATGGGCTATAACCCACCTTTTTTTTTTTTTTTTTTTTTCAAATCCTCAAAAATGATGAAAAACGGCGTGCTATAGTATGCCGTACGGTAGGGGGCCCATGTTCAAAAATGATGAAAAACGAGGTAATTCTTTTTTTCAAAATTTCATAAAATGATGGGCTATAACCCATGTTTTTTTATTTTTTTTAAATCCTCAAAAATGATGAAAAACGGCGTGCTATAGTATGCCGTACGGTATGGGCTATAGCCCATGTTCCAAAATGATGAAAAACAAGGATAAAAAAAATATCAAAAATTCAAAAAACGATGGGCTATAACCGATGTTTTTTATTTTTTTTTATTTTTTTTCAAATCCTCAAAAATGATGAAAAACGGCGTGCTACAATAGGCCGTACGGTAGGAGCTATAGCCCATGTTCAAAAATGATGAAAAACTAGGTTAATTTCTTTTTTCAAAATTTCAAAAAATGATGGGCTATAACCCATGTTTTTTTTTCTCCTTTTTTTAAAATCCTCAAAAATGATGAAAAACGGCGTGCTACAGTATGCCGTACGATATGGGCTATTAGACGTGTGTCTAAAAATGGGATAAAAAACGTCTAAAAATAGACGTCTAAAACACGTCTAAAAATAGACGTGTTTTAGACGTCTATTTTTAGACGTTTTTTAGACATCTATTTTTAAACGTTTTTTATCCCATTTTTAGACGCACGTCTAATAGCCAGCTATTGCTCAGTGGGATGGTCAAAAATTATGAAAAACAAGGATTAAAGAAAAAATCAAAAAATCAAAAAACGATGGGCTATAACCCACCTTTTTTTTTTTTTTTTTTTTTCAAATCCTCAAAAATGATGAAACACGGCGTGCTATAGTATGCCGTACGGTAGGGGGCCCATGTTCAAAAATGATGAAAAACGAGGTAATTCTTTTTTTCAAAATTTCAAAAAATGATGGGCTATAACCCATGTTTTTTTCTTTTTTTCAAATCCTCAAAAATGATGAAAAACGGCGTGCTATAGTATGCCGTACGGTAGGGGCTATAGCCCATGTTCAAAAATGATGAAAAATGAGGTTAAAAAAATTTCAAAAATTCAAAAAACGATGGGCTATAACCCATGTTTTTTGAAATTTAGAATTTTTTTCAAATGCTCAAAAATGATGAAAAACGGCGTGCTATAGTATGCCGTACGGTAGGGGCTATAGCCCATGTTCAAAAATCATAAAAAACGAGGTTAAAAAAAAAATTCAAAAATTCAAAAAACGATGGGCTATAACCCATGTTTTTTGAAATTTTGATTTTTTTTCAAATGCTCAAAAATGATGAAAAACGGCGTGCTATAGTATGCCGTACGGTAGGGGCTATAGCCCATGTTCAAAAAGGATGAAAAAACGAGGTTAATCTTTTTTTCAAAATTTCAAAAAATGATGGGCTATAACCCATGTTTTTTGAATTTTTGAATTTTTTTCAAATCCTCAAAAATGATGAAAAACGGCGTGCTACAGTAGGCCGTACGGTAGGGCTATAGCCCATGTTCAAAAATTATGAAAAACGAGGATTAAAAAATAAATAAATAAATCAAAAAACGATGGGCTATAACCCATCAGTTTTTTTTTTCTTTTTTTTCAAATCCTCAAAAATGATGAAAAACGGCGTGCTATAGTATGCCGTACGGTAGGGGCTATAGCCCATGTTCAAAAATCATAAAAAACGAGGTTAAAAAAAAAAATCAAAAATTCAAAAAACGATGGGCTATAACCCATGTTTTTTGAAATTTTGAATTTTTTTCAAATGCTCAAAAATGATGAAAAACGGCGTGCTATAGTATGCCGTACGGTAGGGGCTATAGCCCATGTTCAAAAAGGATGAAAAAACGAGGTTAATCTTTTTTTCAAAATTTCAAAAAATGATGGGCTATAACCCATGTTTTTTGAATTTTTTAATTTTTTTCAAATCCTCAAAAATGATGAAAAACGGCGTGCTACAGTAGGCCGTACGGTAGGGCTATAGCCCATGTTCAAAAATTATGAAAAACGAGGATTAAAAAATAAATAAATAAATCAAAAAACGATGGGCTATAACCCATCAGTTTTTTTTTTCTTTTTTTTCAAATCCTCAAAAATGATGAAAAACGGCGTGCTATAGTATGCCGTACGGTAGGGGGCCCATGTTCAAAAATGATGAAAAACGAGGTAATTCTTTTTTTCAAAATTTCAAAAAATGATGGGCTATAACCCATGTTTTTTGAATTTTTGAATTTTTTTCAAATCCTCAAAAATGATGAAAAACGGCGTGCTACAGTAGGCCGTACGATAGGGCTATAGCCCATGTTCAGAAATGATGAAAAACTAGGTAAATTTATTTTTTTCAAAATTTCAAAAAATGATGGGCTATAACCCATGTTTTTTTTCTCCTTTTTTTCAAATCCTCAAAAATGATGAAAAACGGCGTGCTACAGTATGCCGTACGATATGGGCTATTAGACAAGCGTCTAAAAATGGGATAAAAAACGTCTAAAAATATACGTCTAAAACACGTCTAAAAATAGACGTGTTTTAGACGTCTATTTTTAGACGTTTTTTAGACATCTATTTTTAGACGTTTTTTATCCCATTTTTAGACGCACGTCTAATAGCCAGCTATTGCTCAGTGGGATGGTCAAAAATTATGAAAAACGAGGATTAAAGAAAAAAAATCAAAAAATCAAAAAACGATGGGCTATAACCCACCTTTTTTTTTTTTTTTTTTTTCAAATCCTCAAAAATGATGAAAAACGGCGTGCTATAGTATGCCGTACGGTAGGGGGCCCATGTTCAAAAATGATGAAAAACGAGGTAATTCTTTTTTTCAAAATTTCATAAAATGATGGGCTATAACCCATGTTTTTTTCTTTTTTTTTAATCCTCAAAAATGATGAAAAACGGCGTGCTATAGTATGCCGTACGGTAGGGGCTATAGCCCATGTTCCAAAATGATGAAAAACAAGGATAATTTTTTTTATCAAAAATTAAAAAAACGATGGGCTATAACCCATGTTTTTTGAATTTTTTTATTTTTTTCAAATCCTCAAAAATGATGAAAAACGGCGTGCTACAGTAGGCCGTACGGTATGGGCTATAGCCCATGTTCCAAAATGATGAAAAACAAGGATAAAAAAAAAATCAAAAATTCAAAAAACGATGGGCTATAACCCATGTTTTTTATTTTTTTTTATTTTTTTTCAAATCCTCAAAAATGATGAAAAACGGCGTGCTACAATAGGCCGTACGGTAGGAGCTATAGCCCATGTTCAAAAATGATGAAAAACTAGGTTAATTTCTTTTTTCAAAATTTCAAAAAATGATGGGCTATAACCCATGTTTTTTTTTCTCCTTTTTTTAAAATCCTCAAAAATGATGAAAAACGGCGTGCTACAGTATGCCGTACGATATGGGCTATTAGACGTGTGTCTAAAAATGGGATAAAAAACGTCTAAAAATAGACGTCTAAAACACGTCTAAAAATAGACGTGTTTTAGACGTCTATTTTTAGACGTTTTTTAGACATCTATTTTTAAACGTTTTTTATCCCATTTTTAGACGCACGTCTAATAGCCAGCTATTGCTCAGTGGGATGGTCAAAAATTATGAAAAAAAAGGATTAAAGAAAAAATCAAAAAATCAAAAAACGATGGGCTATAACCCACCTTTTTTTTTTTTTTTTTTTTTCAAATCCTCAAAAATGATGAAAAACGGCGTGCTATAGTATGCCGTACGGTAGGGGGCCCATGTTCAAAAATGATGAAAAACGAGGTAATTCTTTTTTTCAAAATTTCAAAAAATGATGGGCTATAACCCATGTTTTTTTCTTTTTTTCAAATCCTCAAAAATGATGAAAAACGGCGTGCTATAGTATGCCGTACGGTAGGGGCTATAGCCCATGTTCAAAAATGATGAAAAATGAGGTTAAAAATTTTTCAAAAATTCAAAAAACGATGGGCTATAACCCATGTTTTTTGAAATTTAGAATTTTTTTCAAATGCTCAAAAATGATGAAAAACGGCGTGCTATAGTATGCCGTACGGTAGGGGCTATAGCCCATGTTCAAAAATCATAAAAAACGAGGTTAAAAAAAAAATTCAAAAATTCAAAAAACGATGGGCTATAACCCATGTTTTTTGAAATTTTGAATTTTTTTCAAATGCTCAAAAATGATGAAAAACGGCGTGCTATAGTATGCCGTACGGTAGGGGCTATAGCCCATGTTCAAAAATGATGAAAAACGAGGTAATTCTTTTTTTCAAAATTTCAAAAAATGATGGGCTATAACCCATGTTTTTTGAATTTTTGAATTTTTTTCAAATCCTCAAAAATGATGAAAAACGGCGTGCTACAGTAGGCCGTACGGTAGGGCTATAGCCCATGTTCAAAAATGATGAAAAACTAGGTAAAATCTTTTTTTTCAAAATTTCAAAAAATGATGGGCTATAACCCATGTTTTTTTTTCTCCTTTTTTTTAAATCCTCAAAAATGATGAAAAACGGCGTGCTACAGTATGCCGTACGATATGGGCTATTAGACAAGCGTCTAAAAATGGGATAAAAAACGTCTAAAAATAGACGTCTAAAACACGTCTAAAAATAGACGTGTTTTAGACGTCTATTTTTAGACGTTTTTTATCCCATTTTTAGACGCACGTCTAATAGCCAGCTATTGCTCAGTGGGATGGTGCTATAGTATGCCGTACGGTATGGGCTATAGCCCATGGTCCAAAATGATGAAAAACAAGGATAATATTTTTTTTCAAAAATTCAAAAAACGATGGGCTATAACCCATGTTTTTTGTTCTCCTTTTTTTTAAATCCTCAAAAATGATGAAAAACGGCGTGCTACAGTATGCCGTACGATATGGGCTATTAGACGTGCGTCTAAAAATGGGATAAAAAACGTCTAATAATAGACGTCTAAAACACGTCTAAAAATAGACGTGTTTTAGACGTCTATTTTTAGACGTTTTTTAGACATCTATTTTTAGACGTTTTTTATCCCATTTTTAGACGCACGTCCAATAGCCAGCTATTGCTCAGTGGGATGGTCAAAAATTATGAAAAACGAGGATTAAAAAAAAATCAAAAAACGATGGGCTATAACCCATCGTTATTTTTTTTTTCATTTTTTTCAAATCCTCAAAAATGATGAAAAACGGCGTGCTATAGTATGCCGTACGGTAGGGGGCCCATGTTAAAAAATGATGAAAAACGAGGTAATTCTTTTTTTCAAATTTTCAAAAAATGATGGGCTATAACCCATGTTTTTTTCTTTTTTTTTAAATCCTCAAAAATGATGAAAAACGGCGTGCTATAGTATGCCGTACGGTATGGGCTATAGCCCATGTTCCAAAATGATGAAAAACAAGGATAAAAAAAAATATCAAAAATTCAAAAAACGATGGGCTATAACCCACGTTTTTTGATTTTTTTTTTTTTTTTTCAAATCCTCAAAAATGATGAAAAACGGCGTGCTACAGTAGGCCGTACGGTAGGAGCTATAGCCCATGTTCAAAAATGATGAAAAACTAGGTTAATTTCTTTTTTCAAAATTTCAAAAAATGATGGGCTATAACCCATGTTTTTTTTTCTCCTTTTTTTAAAATCCTCAAAAATTATGAAAAACGGCGTGCTACAGTATGCCGTACGATATGGGCTATTAGACGTGCGTCTAAAAATGGGATAAAAAACGTCTAAAAATAGACGTCTAAAACACGTCTAAAAATAGACGTGTTTTAGACGTCTATTTTTAGACGTTTTTTAGACATCTATTTTTAGACGTTTTTTATCCCATTTTTAGACGCACGTCTAATAGCCAGCTATTGCTCAGTGGGATGGTCAAAAATTATGAAAAACGAGGATTAAAAAAAAAATCAAAAAATCAAAAAACGATGGGCTATAACCCATCGTTTTTTTTTTTTCATTTTTTTAAAATCCTCAAAAATGATGAAAAACGGCGTGCTATAGTATGCCGTACGGTAGGGGGCCCATGTTCAAAAATGATGAAAAACGAGGTAATTCTTTTTTTCAAAATTTCAAAAAATGATGGGCTATAACCCATGTTTTTTTCTTTTTTTTTAAATCCTCAAAAATGATGAAAAACGGCGTGCTATAGTATGCCGTACGGTATGGGCTATAGCCCATGTTCCAAAATGATGAAAAACAAGGATAATTTTTTTTATCAAAAATTCAAAAAACGATGGGCTATAACCCATGTTTTTTGAATTTTTTTATTTTTTTCAAATCCTCAAAAATGATGAAAAACGGCGTGCTACAGTAGGCCGTACGGTATGGGCTATAGCCCATGTTCCAAAATGATGAAAAACAAGGATAATTTTTTTTATCAAAAATTCAAAAAACGATGGGCTATAACCCATGTTTTTTGAATTTTTTTATTTTTTTCAAATCCTCAAAAATGATGAAAAACGGCGTGCTACAGTATGCCGTACGGTAGGGGCTATAGCCCATGTTCAAAAATGATGAAAAACTAGGCAATTTTTTTTTTTTCAAATTTTCAAAAAATGATGGGCTATAACCCATGTTTTTTTTTCTCCTTTTTTTCAAATCCTCAAAAATGATGAAAAACGGCGTGCTACAGTATGCCGTACGATATGGGCTATTAGACAAGCGTCTAAAAATAGGATAAAAAACGTCTAAAAATAGACGTCTAAAACACGTCTAAAAATAGACGTGTTTTAGACGTCTAGTTTTAGACGTTTTTTAGACATCTATTTTTAGACGTTTTTTATCCCATTTTTAGACGCACGTCTAATAGCCAGCTATTGCTCAGTGGGATGGTCAAAAATTATGAAAAACAAGGATTAAAGAAAAAATCAAAAAATCAAAAAACGATGGGCTATAACCCACCTTTTTTTTTTTTTCTTTTTAATCCTCAAAAATGATGAAAAACGGCGTGCTATAGTATGCCGTACGGTAGGGGGCCCATGTTCAAAAATGATGAAAAACGAGGTAATTCTTTTTTTCAAAATTTCAAAAAATGATGGGCTATAACCCATGTTTTTTTCTTTTTTTCAAATCCTCAAAAATGATGAAAAACGGCGTGCTATAGTATGCCGTACGGTAGGGGCTATAGCCCATGTTCAAAAATGATGAAAAATGAGGTGAAAAAAATTTCAAAAATTCAAAAAACGATGGGCTATAACCCATGTTTTTTGAAATTTTGAATTTTTTTCAAATGCTCAAAAATGATGAAAAACGGCGTGCTATAGTATGCCGTACGGTAGGGGCTATAGCCCATGTTCAAAAATCATAAAAAACGAGGTTAAATTTTTTTTTCAAAAATTCAAAAAACGATGGGCTATAACCCATGTTTTTTGAAATTTTGAATTTTTTTCAAATGCTCAAAAATGATGAAAAACGGCGTGCTATAGTATGCCGTACGGTAGGGGCTATAGCCCATGTTCAAAAATCATAAAAAACGAGGTTAATTTTTTTTTTCAAAATTTCAAAAAATGATGGGCTTTAACCAATGTTTTTTTTTTCTCGTTTTTTTTAAATGCTCAAAAATGATGAAAAACGGCGTGCTATAGTATGCCGTACGGTATGGGCTATAGCCCATGTTCCAAAATGATGAAAAACAAGGATAAAAAAAAATATCAAAAATTCAAAAAACGATGGGCTATAACCCACGTTTTTTGATTTTTTTTTTTTTTTTCAAATCCTCAAAAATGATGAAAAACGGCGTGCTACAGTAGGCCGTACGGTAGGAGCTATAGCCCATGTTCAAAAATGATGAAAAACTAGGTTAATTTCTTTTTTCAAAATTTCAAAAAATGATGGGCTATAACCCATGTTTTTTTTCTCCTTTTTTTAAAATCCTCAAAAATTATGAAAAACGGCGTGCTACAGTATGCCGTACGATATGGGCTATTAGACGTGCGTCTAAAAATGGGATAAAAAACGTCTAAAAATAGACGTCTAAAACACGTCTAAAAATAGACGTGTTTTAGACGTCTATTTTTAGACGTTTTTTAGACATCTATTTTTAGACGTTTTTTATCCCATTTTTAGACGCACGTCTAATAGCCAGCTATTGCTCAGTGGGATGGTCAAAAATTATGAAAAACGAGGATTAAAAAAAAAATCAAAAAATCAAAAAACGATGGGCTATAACCCATCGTTTTTTTTTTTTCATTTTTTTAAAATCCTCAAAAATGATGAAAAACGGCGTGCTATAGTATGCCGTACGGTAGGGGGCCCATGTTCAAAAATGATGAAAAACGAGGTAATTCTTTTTTTCAAAATTTCAAAAAATGATGGGCTATAACCCATGTTTTTTTCTTTTTTTTTAAATCCTCAAAAATGATGAAAAACGGCGTGCTATAGTATGCCGTACGGTATGGGCTATAGCCCATGTTCCAAAATGATGAAAAACAAGGATAATTTTTTTTATCAAAAATTAAAAAAACGATGGGCTATAACCCATGTTTTTTGAATTTTTTTATTTTTTTCAAATCCTCAAAAATGATGAAAAACGGCGTGCTACAGTAGGCCGTACGGTATGGGCTATAGCCCATGTTCCAAAATGATGAAAAACAAGGATAATTTTTTTTATCAAAAATTCAAAAAACGATGGGCTATAACCCATGTTTTTTGAATTTTTTTATTTTTTTCAAATCCTCAAAAATGATGAAAAACGGCGTGCTACAGTATGCCGTACGGTAGGGGCTATAGCCCATGTTCAAAAATGATGAAAAACTAGGTAAATGTTTTTTTTTCAAATTTTCAAAAAATGATGGGCTATAACCCATGTTTTTTTTTCTCCTTTTTTTCAAATCCTCAAAAATGATGAAAAACGGCGTGCTACAGTATGCCGTACGATATGGGCTATTAGACGTGCGTCTAAAAATGGGATAAAAAACGTCTAAAAATAGACGTCTAAAACACGTCTAAAAATAGACGTGTTTTAGACGTCTATTTTTAGACGTTTTTTAGACATCTATTTTTAGACGTTTTTTATCCCATTTTTAGACGCACGTCTAATAGCCAGCTATTGCTCAGTGGGATGGTCAAAAATTATGAAAAACGAAGATTAAAAAAAAAATCAAAAAATCTAAAAACGATGGGCTATAACCCATCGTTTTTTTTTTTCATTTTTTAAAAATCCTCAAAAATGATGAAAAACGGCGTGCTATAGTATGCCGTACGGTAGGGGGCCCATGTTCAAAAATGATGAAAAACTAGGTAATTCTTTTTTTCAAAATTTCATAAAATGATGGGCTATAACCCATGTTTTTTTCTTTTTTTTAAATCCTCAAAAATGATGAAAAACGGCGTGCTATAGTATGCCGTACGGTATGGGCTATAGCCCATGTTCCAAAATGATGAAAAACAAGGATAAAAAAAATATCAAAAATTCAAAAAACGATGGGCTATAACCCATGTTTTTTTATTTTTTTTATTTTTTTTCAAATCCTCAAAAATGATGAAAAACGGCGTGCTACAATAGGCCGTACGGTAGGAGCTATAGCCCATGTTCAAAAATGATGAAAAACTAGGTTAATTTCTTTTTTCAAAATTTCAAAAAATGATGGGCTATAACCCATGTTTTTTTTTCTCCTTTTTTTCAAATCCTCAAAAATGATGAAAAACGGCGTGCTACAGTATGCCGTACGATATGGGCTATTAGACAAGCGTCTAAAAATGGGATAAAAAACGTCTAAAAATAGACGTCTAAAACACGTCTAAAAATAGACGTGTTTTAGACGTCTAGTTTTAGACGTTTTTTAGACATCTATTTTTAGACGTTTTTTATCCCATTTTTAGACGCACGTCTAATAGCCAGCTATTGCTCAGTGGGATGGTCAAAAATTATGAAAAACAAGGATTAAAGAAAAAATCAAAAAATCAAAAAACGATGGGCTATAACCCACCTTTTTTTTTTTTTTTTTTTTTATCCTCAAAAATGATGAAAAACGGCGTGCTATAGTATGCCGTACGGTAGGGGGCCCATGTTCAAAAATGATGAAAAACGAGGTAATTCTTTTTTTCAAAATTTCAAAAAATGATGGGCTATAACCCATGTTTTTTTCTTTTTTTCAAATCCTCAAAAATGATGAAAAACGGCGTGCTATAGTATGCCGTACGGTAGGGGCTATAGCCCATGTTCAAAAATGATGAAAAATGAGGTTAAACAATTTTCAAAAATTCAAAAAACGATGGGCTATAACCCATGTTTTTTGAAATTTTGAATTTTTTTCAAATGCTCAAAAATGATGAAAAACGGCGTGCTATAGTATGCCGTACGGTAGGGGCTATAGCCCATGTTCAAAAATCATAAAAAACGAGGTTAAATTTTTTTTTCAAAAATTCAAAAAACGATGGGCTATAACCCATGTTTTTTGAAATTTTGAATTTTTTTCAAATGCTCAAAAATGATGAAAAACGGCGTGCTATAGTATGCCGTACGGTAGGGGCTATAGCCCATGTTCAAAAAGGATGAAAAAACGAGGTTAATCTTTTTTTCAAAATTTCAAAAAATGATGGGCTTTAACCAATGTTTTTTTTTTCTCGTTTTTTTTAAATGCTCAAAAATGATGAAAAACGGCGTGCTATAGTATGCCGTACGGTAGGGGCTATAGCCAATGTTCAGAAATGATGAAAAACGAGGTTAATTCTTTTTTTCAAATTTTCAAAAAACGATGGGCTATAACCCATGTTTTTTTAAATTTTGATTTTTTTTCAAATCCTCAAAAATGATGAAAAACGGCGTGCTATAGTATGCCGTATGGTAGGGGCTATAGCCCATGTTCAAAAATGATGAAAAACGAGGTTAAATTCTTTTTTCAAAAATTCAAAAAACGATGGGCTATAACCCATGTTTTTTGAAATTTTGAATTTTTTTCAAATCCTCAAAAATGATGAAAAACGGCGTTCTATAGTATGCCGTACGGTAGGGGCTATAGCCCATGTTCAAAAATGATGAAAAACAAGGTTAAAAAATATTCAAAAGTTAAAAAAAACGATGGGCTATAACCCATGTTTGTTTTTAATTTAGAAATTTTTTCAAATCCTCAAAAATGATGAAAAACGGCGTGCTATAGTATGCCGTACGGTAGGGGCTATAGCCCATGTTCAAAAATGATGAAAAATGAGGTTAAAAAAAATTCAAAAATTCAAAAAACGATGGGCTATAACCCATGTTTTTGAAATTTTGATTTTTTTTCAAATGCTCAAAAATGATGAAAAACGGCGTGCTATAGTATGCCGTACGGTAGGGGCTATAGCCCATGTTCAAAAATGATGAAAAAACGAGGTTAATCTTTTTTTCAAAAAACAAGGATAAAAAAAATATAAAAAATTCAAAAAACGATGGGCTATAACCCATGTTTTTTTATTTTTTTTATTTTTTTTCAAATCCTCAAAAATGATGAAAAACGGCGTGCTACAATAGGCCGTACGGTAGGAGCTATAGCCCATGTTCAAAAATGATGAAAAACTAGGTTAATTTCTTTTTTCAAATCCTCAAAAATGATGAAAAACGGCGTGCTACAGTATGCCGTACGATATGGGCTATTAGACAAGCGTCTAAAAATGGGATAAAAAACGTCTAAAAATAGACGTCTAAAACACGTCTAAAAATAGACGTGTTTTAGACGTCTATTTTTAGACGTTTTTTAGACATCTATTTTTAGACGTTTTTTATCCCATTTTTAGACGCACGTCTAATAGCCAGCTATTGCTCAGTGGGATGGTCAAAAATTATGAAAAACGAGGATTAAAGAAAAAAAATCAAAAAATCAAAAAACGATGGGCTATAACCCACCTTTTTTATTTATTTTTTTTTTCAAATCCTCAAAAATGATGAAAAACGGCGTGCTATAGTATGCCGTACGGTAGGGGGCCCATGTTCAAAAATGATGAAAAACGAGGTAATTCTTTTTTTCAAAATTTCATAAAATGATGGGCTATAACCCATGTTTTTTTCTTTTTTTTTAATCCTCAAAAATGATGAAAAACGGCGTGCTATAGTATGCCGTACGGTATGGGCTATAGCCCATGTTCCAAAATGATGAAAAACAAGGATAAAAAAAATATAAAAAATTCAAAAAACGATGGGCTATAACCCATGTTTTTTTATTTTTTTTATTTTTTTTCAAATCCTCAAAAATGATGAAAAACGGCGTGCTACAATAGGCCGTACGGTAGGAGCTATAGCCCATGTTCAAAAATGATGAAAAACTAGGTTAATTTCTTTTTTCAAAATTTCAAAAAATGATGGGCTATAACCCATGTTTTTTTTTCTCCTTTTTTTCAAATCCTCAAAAATGATGAAAAACGGCGTGCTACAGTATGCCGTACGATATGGGCTATTAGACAAGCGTCTAAAAATGGGATAAAAAACGTCTAAAAATAGACGTCTAAAACACGTCTAAAAATAGACGTGTTTTAGACGTCCAGTTTTAGACGTTTTTTAGACATCTATTTTTAGACGTTTTTTATCCCATTTTTAGACGCACGTCTAATAGCCAGCTATTGCTCAGTGGGATGGTCAAAAATTATGAAAAACGAGGATTAAAGAAAAAAAAAATCAAAAAATCAAAAAACGATGGGCTATAAACCACCTTTTTTTTTTTTTTTTTTTTTTTCAAATCCTCAAAAATTATGAAAAACGGCGTGCTATAGTATGCCGTACGGTAGGGGGCCCATGTTAAAAAATGATGAAAAACGAGGTAATTCTTTTTTTCAAAATTTCATAAAATGATGGGCTATAACCCATGTTTTTTTCTTTTTTTTAAATCCTCAAAAATGATGAAAAACGGCGTGCTATAGTATGCCGTACGGTATGGGCTATAGCCCATGTTCCAAAATGATGAAAAACAAGGATAAAAAAAATATCAAAATTTCAAAAAACGATGGGCTATAACCCATGTTTTTTTATTTTTTTTATTTTTTTTCAAATCCTCAAAAATGATGAAAAACGGCGTGCTACAATAGGCCGTACGGTAGGAGCTATAGCCCATGTTCAAAAATGATGAAAAACTAGGTTAATTTCTTTTTTCAAAATTTCAAAAAATGATGGGCTATAACCCATGTTTTTTTTTCTCCTTTTTTTCAAATCCTCAAAAATGATGAAAAACGGCGTGCTACAGTATGCCGTACGATATGGGCTATTAGACAAGCGTCTAAAAATGGGATAAAAAACGTCTAAAAATAGACGTCTAAAACACGTCTAAAAATAGACGTGTTTTAGACGTCTAGTTTTAGACGTTTTTTAGACATCTATTTTTAGACGTTTTTTATCCCATTTTTAGACGCACGTCTAATAGCCAGCTATTGCTCAGTGGGATGGTCAAAAATTATGAAAAACGAGGATTAAAGAAAAAAAATCAAAAAATCAAAAAACGATGGGCTATAACCCACCTTTTTTTTTTTTTTTTTTTTTTTCAAATCCTCAAAAATGATGAAAAACGGCGTGCTATAGTATGCCGTACGGTAGGGGGCCCATGTTCAAAAATGATGAAAAACGAGGTAATTCTTTTTTTCAAAATTTCATAAAATGATGGGCTATAACCCATGTTTTTTTCTTTTTTTTAAATCCTCAAAAATGATGAAAAACGGCGTGCTATAGTATGCCGTACGGTATGGGCTATAGCCCATGTTCCAAAATGATGAAAAACAAGGATAAAAAAAATATCAAAAATTCAAAAAACGATGGGCTATAACCCATGTTTTTTTCTTTTTTTTCTTTTTTTTCAAATCCTCAAAAATGATGAAAAACGGCGTGCTACAATAGGCCGTACGGTAGGAGCTATAGCCCATGTTCAAAAATGATGAAAAACTAGGTTAATTTCTTTTTTCAAAATTTCAAAAAATGATGGGCTATAACCCATGTTTTTTTTTCAAATCCTCAAAAATGATGAAAAACGGCGTGCTATAGTATGCCGTACGGTAGGGGGCCCATGTTCAAAAATGATGAAAAACGAGGTAATTCTTTTTTTCAAAATTTCATAAAATGATGGGCTATAACCCATGTTTTTTTCTTTTTTTTAAATCCTCAAAAATGATGAAAAACGGCGTGCTATAGTATGCTATAGCCCATGTTCCAAAATGATGAAAAACAAGGATAAAAAAAATATCAAAAATTCAAAAAACGATGGGCTATAACCCATGTTTTTTTATTTTTTTTATTTTTTTTCAAATCCTCAAAAATGATGAAAAACGGCGTGCTACAATAGGCCGTACGGTAGGAGCTATAGCCCATGTTCAAAAATGATGAAAAACTAGGTTAATTTATTTTTTCAAAATTTCAAAAAATGATGGGCTATAACCCATGTTTTTTTTTCTCCTTTTTTTTAAATCCTCAAAAATGATGAAAAACGGCGTGCTACAGTATGCCGTACGATATGGGCTATTAGACGTGTGTCTAAAAATGGGATAAAAAACGTCTAAAAATAGACGTCTAAAACACGTCTAAAAATAGACGTGTTTTAGACGTCTATTTTTAGACGTTTTTTAGACATCTATTTTTAAACGTTTTTTATCCCATTTTTAGACGCACGTCTAATAGCCAGCTATTGCTCAGTGGGATGGTCAAAAATTATGAAAAACAAGGATTAAAGAAAAAATCAAAAAATCAAAAAACGATGGGCTATAACCCACCTTTTTTTTTTTTTTTTTTTTTTCAAATCCTCAAAAATGATGAAAAACGGCGTGCTATAGTATGCCGTACGGTAGGGGGCCCATGTTCAAAAATGATGAAAAACGAGGTAATTCTTTTTTTCAAAATTTCAAAAAATGATGGGCTATAACCCATGTTTTTTTCTTTTTTTCAAATCCTCAAAAATGATGAAAAACGGCGTGCTATAGTATGCCGTAAGGTAGGGGCTATAGCCCATGTTCAAAAATGATGAAAAATGAGGTTAAAAATTTTTCAAAAATTCAAAAAACGATGGGCTATAACCCATGTTTTTTGAAATTTAGAATTTTTTTCAAATGCTCAAAAATGATGAAAAACGGCGTGCTATAGTATGCCGTACGGTAGGGGCTATAGCCCATGTTCAAAAATCATAAAAAACGAGGTTAAAAAAAAAATTCAAAAATTCAAAAAACGATGGGCTATAACCCATGTTTTTTGAAATTTTGAATTTTTTTCAAATGCTCAAAAATGATGAAAAACGGCGTGCTATAGTATGCCGTACGGTAGGGGCTATAGCCCATGTTCAAAAAGGATGAAAAAACGAGGTTAATCTTTTTTTCAAAATTTCAAAAAAATGATGGGCTTTAACCAATGTTTTTTTTTTCTCGTTTTTTTTAAATGCTCAAAAATGATGAAAAACGGCGTGCTATAGTATGCCGTACGGTAGGGGCTATAGCCAATGTTCAGAAATGATGAAAAACGAGGTTAATTCTTTTTTTCAAATTTTCAAAAAACGATGGGCTATAACCCATGTTTTTTAAAATTTTGATTTTTTTTTCAAATCCTCAAAAATGATGAAAAACGGCGTGCTATAGTATGCCGTATGGTAGGGGCTATAGCCCATGTTCAAAAATGATGAAAAACTAGGTAATTTTTTTTTTTTCAAATTTTCAAAAAATGATGGGCTATAACCCATGTTTTTTTTCTCCTTTTTTTCAAATCCTCAAAAATGATGAAAAACGGCGTGCTACAGTATGCCGTACGATATGGGCTATTAGACAAGCGTCTAAAAATGGGATAAAAAACGTCTAAAAATAGACGTCTAAAACACGTCTAAAAATAGACGTGTTTTAGACGTCTATTTTTAGACGTTTTTTAGACATCTATTTTTAGACGTTTTTTATCCCATTTTTAGACGCACGTCTAATAGCCAGCTATTGCTCAGTGGGATGGTAAAAAATTATGAAAAACGAGGATTAAAGAAAAAAATTAAAAAAATCAAAAAACGATGGGCTATAACCCACCTTTTTTTTTTTTTTTTTTTTCAAATCCTCAAAAATGATGAAAAACGGCGTGCTATAGTATGCCGTACGGTAGGGGGCCCATGTTCAAAAATTATGAAAAACGAGGTAATTCTTTTTTTCAAAATTTCATAAAATGATGGGCTATAACCCATGTTTTTTTCTTTTTTTTAAATCCTCAAAAATGATGAAAAACGGCGTGCTATAGTATGCTATAGCCCATGTTCCAAAATGATGAAAAACAAGGATAAAAAAAATATCAAAAATTCAAAAAACGATGGGCTATAACCCATGTTTTTTTTTTTTTTTTTTTTTTTTTCAAATCCTCAAAAATGATGAAAAACGGCGTGCTACAATAGGCCGTACGGTAGGAGCTATAGCCCATGTTCAAAAATGATGAAAAACTAGGTTAATTTATTTTTTCAAAATTTCAAAAAATGATGGGCTATAACCCATGTTTTTTTTTCTCCTTTTTTTAAAATCCTCAAAAATGATGAAAAACGGCGTGCTACAGTATGCCGTACGATATGGGCTATTAGACGTGTGTCTAAAAATGGGATAAAAAACGTCTAAAAATAGACGTCTAAAACACGTCTAAAAATAGACGTGTTTTAGACGTCTATTTTTAGACGTTTTTTAGACATCTATTTTTAAACGTTTTTTATCCCATTTTTAGACGCACGTCTAATAGCCAGCTATTGCTCAGTGGGATGGTCAAAAATTATGAAAAACAAGGATTAAAGAAAAAATCAAAAAATCAAAAAACGATGGGCTATAACCCACCTTTTTTTTTTTTTTTTTTTTTCAAATCCTCAAAAATGATGAAAAACGGCGTGCTATAGTATGCCGTACGGTAGGGGGCCCATGTTCAAAAATGATGAAAAACGAGGTAATTCTTTTTTTCAAAATTTCAAAAAATGATGGGCTATAACCCATGTTTTTTTCTTTTTTTCAAATCCTCAAAAATGATGAAAAACGGCGTGCTATAGTATGCCGTACGGTAGGGGCTATAGCCCATGTTCAAAAATGATGAAAAATGAGGTTAAAAATTTTTCAAAAATTCAAAAAACGATGGGCTATAACCCATGTTTTTTGAAATTTAGATTTTTTTTCAAATGCTCAAAAATGATGAAAAACGGCGTGCTATAGTATGCCGTACGGTAGGGGCTATAGCCCATGTTCAAAAATCATAAAAAACGAGGTTAAAAAAAAAATTCAAAAATTCAAAAAACGATGGGCTATAACCCATGTTTTTTGAAATTTTGAAATTTTTTCAAATGCTCAAAAATGATGAAAAACGGCGTGCTATAGTATGCCGTACGGTAGGGGCTATAGCCCATGTTCAAAAAGGATGAAAAAACGAGGTTAATCTTTTTTTCAAAATTTCAAAAAATGATGGGCTTTAACCAATGTTTTTTTTTTCTCGTTTTTTTTAAATGCTCAAAAATGATGAAAAACGGCGTGCTATAGTATGCCGTACGGTAGGGGCTATAGCCAATGTTCAGAAATGATGAAAAACGAGGTTAATTCTTTTTTTCAAATTTTCAAAAAACGATGGGCTATAACCCATGTTTTTTAAAATTTTGATTATTTTTTCAAATCCTCAAAAATGATGAAAAACGGCGTGCTATAGTATGCCGTATGGTAGGGGCTATAGCCCATGTTCAAAAATGATGAAAAACGAGGTTAAATTCTTTTTTCAAAAATTCAAAAAACGATGGGCTATAACCCATGTTTTTTAAATTTTGAATTTTTTTCAAATCCTCAAAAATGATGAAAAACGGCGTTCTATAGTATGCCGTACGGTAGGGGCTATAGCCCATGTTCAAAAATGATGAAAAACAAGGTTAAAAAAATATTCAAAAGTAAAAAAAAACGATGGGCTATAACCCATGTTTTTTTTTAATTTAGAATTTTTTTCAAATCCTCAAAAATGATGAAAAACGGCGTGCTATAGTATGCCGTACGGTAGGGGCTATAGCCCATGTTCAAAAATGATGAAAAATGAGGTTAAAAAAAATTAAAAAATTAAAAAAACGATGGGCTATAACCCATGTTTTTTGAAATTTTGATTTTTTTTCAAATGCTCAAAAATGATGAAAAACGGCGTGCTATAGTATGCCGTACGGTAGGGGCTATAGCCCATGTTCAAAAATGATGAAAAAACGAGGTTAATCTTTTTTTTCAAAATTTCAAAAAATGATGGGCTTTAACCAATGTTTTTTTTTCTCGTTTTTTTCAAATCCTCAAAAATGTTGAAAAACGGCGTGCTATAGTATGCCGTACGGTACGGGCTATAGCCCATGTTCAAAAATGATGAAAAACAAGGTTAAAAAAATATTCAAAAATTCAAAAAACGATGGGCTATAACCCATGTTTTTTTTAATTTTGAATTTTTTTCAAATGCTCAAAAATGATGAAAAACGGCGTGCTATAGTATGCCGTACGGTAGGGGCTATAGCCCATGTTCAGAAATGATGAAAAACGAGGTTAATTCTTTTTTTCAAAATTTCAAAAAACGATGGGCTATAACCCATGTTTTTTTAAATTTTGATTTTTTTTCAAATCCTCAAAAATGATGAAAAACGGCGTGCTATAGTATGCCGTATGGTAGGGGCTATAGCCCATGTTCAAAAATGATGAAAAACAAGGTTAAATTCTTTTTTCAAAAATTCAAAAAACGATGGGCTATAACCCATGTTTTTTGAATTTTTTTCAAATCCTCAAAAATGATGAAAAACGGCGTGCTATAGTATGCCGTACGGTAGGGACTATAGCCCATGTTCAAAAATCATAAAAAACGAGGTTAAAAAAGAAATTCAAAAATTCAAAAAACGATGGGCTATAACCCATGTTTTTTTTAATTTTGAATTTTTTTCAAATCCTCAAAAATGATGAAAAACGGCGTGCTATAGTATGCTGTACGGTAGGTGCTATATCCCATGTTCAAAAATGATGAAAAACGAGGTTAAATTCTTTTTTTCAAAAATTCAAAAAACGATGGGCTATAACCCATGTTTTTTTTAATTTTGAATTTTTTTCAAATCCTCAAAAATGATGAAAAACTGCGTGCTATAGTATGCCGTACGGTAGGGGCTATAGCCCATGTTCAAAAATGATGAAAAACAAGGTTAAAAAAATATTCAAAAGTAAAAAAAAACGATGGGCTATAACCCATGTTTTTTTTTAATTTTGAAATGTTTTCAAATCCTCAAAAATGATGAAAAACGGCGTGCTATAGTATGCCGTACGGTATGGGCTATAGCCCATGTTCAAAAATGATGAAAAATTAGGTTAAAAAAAATAAAAAAAATTCAAAAAACGATGGGCTATAACCCATGTTTTTTGAAATTTTGAATTTTTTTCAAATGCTCAAAAATGATGAAAAACGGCGTGCTATAGTATGCCGTACGGTAGGGGCTATAGCCCATGTTCAAAAATGATGAAAAAACGAGGTTAATCTTTTTTTCAAAATTTCAAAAAATGATGGGCTTTAACCAATGTTTTTTTTTTCTCGTTTTTTTTAAATCCTCAAAAATGTTGAAAAACTGCGTGCTATAGTATGCCGTACGGTAGGGGCTATAGCCCATGTTCAGAAATGATGAAAAACGAGGTTAATTCTTTTTTTCAAAATTTCAAAAAACTATGGGCTATAACCCATGTTTTTTAAAATTTTGATTTTTTTTTCAAATCCTCAAAAATGATGAAAAACGGCGTGCTATAGTATGCCGTATGGTAGGGGCTATAGCCCATGTTCAAAAATGATGAAAAACAAGGTTAAATTCTTTTTTCAAAAATTAAAAAAACGATGGGTTATAACCCATGTTTTTTGAAATTTAGATTTTTTTTTCAAATCCTCAAAAATGATGAAAAACGGCGTGCTATAGTATGCCGTACGGTAGGGGCTATATCCCATGTTAAAAAATGATGAAAAACGAGGATAATTTTTTTTTCAAAAATTCAAAAAACGATGGCCTATAACCCATGTTTTTTTTTATTTAGATTTTTTTTCAAATCCTCAGAAATGATGAAAAACTGCATGCTATAGTATGCCGTACGGTAGGGGCTATAGCCCATGTTCAAAAATGATGAAAAACGAGGTTGAATTCTTTTTTTCAAAAATTCAAAAAACTATTGGCTATACCCCATGTTTTTTGAAATTTTGACTTTTTTTTCAAATCCTCAAAAATGATGAAAAACTGCGTGCTATAGTATGCCGTACGGTAGGGGCTATAGCCCATGTTCAAAAATGATGAAAAACAAGGTTAAAAAAATATTCAAAAATTCAAAAAACGATGGGCTATAACAGATGTTTTTTTTTATTTTGAAATTTTTTAAAATCCTCAAAAATGATGAAAAACGGCGTGCTATAGTATGCCGTACGGTAGGGGCTATAGCCCATGTTCAGAAATGATGAAAAACGAGGTTAATTCTTTTTTTCAAAATTTCAAAAAACGATGGGCTATAACCCATGTTTTTTAAAATTTTGATTTTTTTTCAAATCCTCAAAAATGATGAAAAACGGCGTGCTATAGTATGCCGTATGGTAGGGGCTATAGCCCATGTTCAAAAATGATGAAAAACAAGGTTAAATTCTTTTTTCAAAAATTAAAAAAACGATGGGTTATAACCCATGTTTTTTGAAATTTTGATTTTTTTTCAAATCCTCAAAAATGATGAAAAACGGCGTGCTATAGTATGCCGTATGGTAGGGGCTATATCCCATGTTCAAAAATGATGAAAAACGAGGTTAAATTCTTTTTTTCTAAAATTCAAAAAACGATGGGCTATAACCCATGTTTTTTTAAATTTTGAATTTTTTTCAAATCCTCAAAAATGATGAAAAACTGCGTGCTATAGTATGCCGTACGGTAGGGGCTATAGCCCATGTTCAAAAATGATGAAAAACAAGGTTAAAAAAATATTCAAAAGTAAAAAAAAACGATGGGCTATAACCCATGTTTTTTTTTAATTTTGAAATGTTTTCAAATCCTCAAAAATGATGAAAAACGGCGTGCTATAGTATGCCGTACGGTATGGGCTATAGCCCATGTTCAAAAATGATGAAAAATTAGGTTAAAAAAAATAAAAGAATTCAAAAAACGATGGGCTATAACCCATGTTTTTTGAAATTTTGAATTTTTTTCAAATGCTCAAAAATGATGAAAAACGGCGTGCTATAGTATGCCGTACGGTAGGGGCTATAGCCCATGTTCAAAAATGATGAAAAAACGAGGTTAATCTTTTTTTCAAAATTTCAAAAAATGATGGGCTTTAACCAATGTTTTTTTTTTCTCGTTTTTTTTAAATCCTCAAAAATGTTGAAAAACTGCGTGCTATAGTATGCCGTACGGTAGGGGCTATAGCCCATGTTCAAAAATGATGAAAAACAAGGTTAAAAAAATATTCAAAAATTCAAAAAACGATGGGCTATAACCCATGTTTTTTTTTATTTTGAAATTTTTTAAAATCCTCAAAAATGATGAAAAACGGCGTGCTATAGTATGCCGTACGGTAGGGGCTATAGCCCATGTTCAGAAATGATGAAAAACGAGGTTAATTCTTTTTTTCAAAATTTCAAAAAACGATGGGCTATAACCCATGTTTTTTAAAATTTTGATTTTTTTTCAAATCCTCAAAAATGATGAAAAACGGCGTGCTATAGTATGCCGTATGGTAGGGGCTATAGCCCATGTTCAAAAATGATGAAAAACAAGGTTAAATTCTTTTTTCAAAAATTAAAAAAACGATGGGTTATAACCCATGTTTTTTGAAATTTTGATTTTTTTTCAAATCCTCAAAAATGATGAAAAACGGCGTGCTATAGTATGCCGTATGGTAGGGGCTATATCCCATGTTCAAAAATGATGAAAAACGAGGTTAAATTCTTTTTTTCTAAAATTCAAAAAACGATGGGCTATAACCCATGTTTTTTTAAATTTTGAATTTTTTTCAAATCCTCAAAAATGATGAAAAACGGCGTGCTATAGTATGCCGTACGGTAGGGGCTATATCCCATGTTAAAAAATGATGAAAAACGAGGATAATTTTTTTTTCAAAAATTCAAAAAACGATGGCCTATAACCCATGTTTTTTTTTATTTAGATTTTTTTTCAAATCCTCAGAAATGATGAAAAACTGCATGCTATAGTATGCCGTACGGTAGGGGCTATAGCCCATGTTCAAAAATGATGAAAAACGAGGTTGAATTCTTTTTTTCAAAAATTCAAAAAACGATTGGCTATACCCCATGTTTTTTGAAATTTTGACTTTTTTTTCAAATCCTCAAAAATGATGAAAAACTGCGTGCTATAGTATGCCGTACGGTAGGGGCTATAGCCCATGTTCAAAAAGGATGAAAAAACGAGGTTAATCTTTTTTTCAAAATTTCAAAAAATGATGGGCTTTAACCAATGTTTTTTTTTTCTCGTTTTTTTTAAATGCTCAAAAATGATGAAAAACGGCGTGCTATAGTATGCCGTACGGTAGGGGCTATAGCCAATGTTCAGAAATGATGAAAAACGAGGTTAATTCTTTTTTTCAAATTTTCAAAAAACGATGGGCTATAACCCATGTTTTTTAAAATTTTGATTTTTTTTCAAATCCTCAAAAATGATGAAAAACGGCGTGCTATAGTATGCCGTATGGTAGGGGCTATAGCCCATGTTCAAAAATGATGAAAAACGAGGTTAAATTCTTTTTTCAAAAATTCAAAAAACGATGGGCTATAACCCATGTTTTTTGAAATTTTGAATTTTTTTCAAATCCTCAAAAATGATGAAAAACGGCGTTCTATAGTATGCCGTACGGTAGGGGCTATAGCCCATGTTCAAAAATGATGAAAAACAAGGTTAAAAAAATATTCAAAAGTAAAAAAAAACGATGGGCTATAACCCATGTTTTTTTTTAATTTAGAAATTTTTTCAAATCCTCAAAAATGATGAAAAACGGCGTGCTATAGTATGCCGTACGGTAGGGGCTATAGCCCATGTTCAAAAATGATGAAAAACAAGGTTAAAAAAATATTCAAAAGTAAAAAAAAACGATGGGCTATAACCCATGTTTTTTTTTAATTTAGAAATTTTTTCAAATCCTCAAAAATGATGAAAAACGGTGTGCTATAGTATGCCGTACGGTAGGGGCTATAGCCCATGTTCAAAAATGATGAAAAATGAGGTTAAAAAAAATTAAAAAATTAAAAAAACGATGGGCTATAACCCATGTTTTTTGAAATTTTGATTTTTTTTCAAATGCTCAAAAATGATGAAAAACGGCGTGCTATAGTATGCCGTACGGTAGGGGCTATAGCCCATGTTCAAAAATGATGAAAAAACGAGGTTAATCTTTTTTTCAAAATTTCAAAAAATGATGGGCTTTAACCAATGTTTTTTTTTTCTCGTTTTTTTCAAATCCTCAAAAATGTTGAAAAACGGCGTGCTATAGTATGCCGTACGGTAGGGGCTATAGCCCATGTTCAAAAATGATGAAAAACAAGGTTAAAAAAATATTCAAAAATTCAAAGAACGATGGGCTATAACCCATGTTTTTTTTTATTTTGAATTTTTTTCAAATGCTCAAAAATGATGAAAAACGGCGTGCTATAGTATGCCGTACGGTAGGGGCTATAGCCCATGTTCAGAAATGATGAAAAACGAGGTTAATTCTTTTTTTCAAAATTTCAAAAAACGATGGGCTATAACCCATGTTTTTTTAAATTTTGATTTTTTTTCAAATCCTCAAAAATGATGAAAAACGGCGTGCTATAGTATGCCGTATGGTAGGGGCTATAGCCCATGTTCAAAAATGATGAAAAACAAGGTTAAATTCTTTTTTCAAAAATTCAAAAAACGATGGGCTATAACCCATGTTTTTTGAATTTTTTTCAAATCCTCAAAAATGATGAAAAACGGCGTGCTATAGTATGCCGTACGGTAGGGACTATAGCCCATGTTCAAAAATCATAAAAAACGAGGTTAAAAAAGAAATTCAAAAATTCAAAAAACGATGGGCTATAACCCATGTTTTTTTTAATTTTGAATTTTTTCAAATCCTCAAAAATGATGAAAAACGGCGTGCTATAGTATGCTGTACGGTAGGTGCTATATCCCATGTTCAAAAATGATGAAAAACGAGGTTAAATTCATTTTTTCAAAAATTCAAAAAACGATGGGCTATAACCCATGTTTTTTTTTATTTTGAATTTTTTTCAAATCCTCAAAAATGATGAAAAATTGCGTGCTATAGTATGCCGTACGGTAGGGGCTATAGCCCATGTTCAAAAATGATGAAAAACAAGGTTAAAAAAATATTCAAAAGTAAAAAAAAACGATGGGCTATAACCCATGTTTTTTTTTAATTTTGAAATTTTTTCAAATCCTCAAAAATGATGAAAAACGGCGTGCTATAGTATGCCGTACGGTATGGGCTATAGCCCATGTTCAAAAATGATGAAAAATTAGGTTAAAAAAAAAAAAAATTTTCAAAAAACGATGGACTATAACCCATGTTTTTTGAAAATTTGAAATTTTTTCAAATGCTCAAAAATGATGAAAAACGGCGTGCTATAGTATGCCGTACGGTAGGGGCTATAGCCCATGTTAAAAAATGATGAAAAAACGAGGTTAATCTTTTTTTCAAAATTTCAAAAAATGATGTGTGTTTTTTTTTTTTCGTTTTTTTTAAATCCTCAAAAATGTTGAAAAACTGCGTGCTATAGTATGCCGTACGGTAGGGGCTATAGCCCATGTTCAAAAATGATGAAAAACAAGGTTAAAAAAATATTCAAAAATTCAATAAACGATGGGCTATAACCCATGTTTTTTTAAATTTTTAAATTTTTTCAAATGCTCAAAAATGATGAAAAACGGCGTGCTATAGTATGCCGTACGGTAGGGGCTATAGCCCATGTTCAGAAATGATGAAAAACGAGGTTAATTCTTTTTTTCAAATTTTCTAAAAACGATGGGCTATAACCCATGTTTTTTAAAATTTTGATTTTTTTTCAAATCCTCAAAAATGATGAAAAACGGCGTGCTATAGTATGCCGTATGGTAGGGGCTATAGCCCATGTTAAAAAATGATGAAAAACAAGGTTAAATTCTTTTTTCAAAAATTAAAAAAACGATGGGCTATAACCCATGTTTTTTTAAATTTTGAATTTTTTTCAAATCCTCAAAAATGATGAAAAACGGCGTTCTATAGTATGCCGTACGGTAGGGGCTATAGCCCATGTTCAAAAATGATGAAAAACAAGGTTAAAAAAATATTCAAAAGTAAAAAAAAACGATGGGCTATAACCCATGTTTTTTTTTTTTTTTTTAATTTTTTCAAATCCTCAAAAATGATGAAAAACGGCGTGCTATAGTATGCCGTACGGTAGGGACTATAGCCCATGTTCAAAAATGATGAAAAATGAGGTTAAAACAAATTAAAAAATTAAAAAAACGATGGGCTATAACCCATGTTTTTTGAAATTTTGATTTTTTTTCAAATGCTCAAAAATGATGAAAAACGGCGTGCTATAGTATGCCGTACGGTAGGGGCTATAGCCCATGTTCAAAAATGATGAAAAAACGAGGTTAATCTTTTTTTCAAAATTTCAAAAAATGATGGGCTTTAACCAATGTTTTTTTTTTCTCGTTTTTTTCAAATCCTCAAAAATGTTGAAAAACGGCGTGCTATAGTATGCCGTACGGTAGGGGCTATAGCCCATGTTCAAAAATGATGAAAAACAAGGTTAAAAAAATATTCAAAAATTCAAAAAACGATGGGCTATAACCCATGTTTTTTTTAATTTTGAATTTTTTTCAAATGCTCAAAAATGATGAAAAACGGCGTGCTATAGTATGCCGTACGGTAGGGGCTATAGCCCATGTTCAGAAATGATGAAAAACGAGGTTAATTCTTTTTTTCAAAATTTCAAAAAACGATGGGCTATAACCCATGTTTTTTTAAATTTTGATTTTTTTTCAAATCCTCAAAAATGATGAAAAACGGCGTGCTATAGTATGCCGTATGGTAGGGGCTATAGCCCATGTTCAAAAATGATGAAAAACAAGGTTAAATTCTTTTTTCAAAAATTCAAAAAACGATGGGCTATAACCCATGTTTTTTGAATTTTTTTCAAATCCTCAAAAATGATGAAAAACGGCGTGCTATAGTATGCCGTACGGTAGGGACTATAGCCCATGTTCAAAAATCATAAAAAACGAGGTTAAAAAAGAAATTCAAAAATTCAAAAAACGATGGGCTATAACCCATGTTTTTTTTAATTTTGAATTTTTTTCAAATCCTCAAAAATGATGAAAAACGGCGTGCTATAGTATGCTGTACGGTAGGTGCTATATCCCATGTTCAAAAATGATGAAAAACGAGGTTAAATTCTTTTTTTCAAAAATTCAAAAAACGATGGGCTATAACCCATGTTTTTTTTTATTTTGAATTTTTTTCAAATCCTCAAAAATGATGAAAAACTGCGTGCTATAGTATGCCGTACGGTAGGGGCTATAGCCCATGTTCAAAAATGATGAAAAACAAGGTTAAAAAAATATTCAAAAGTAAAAAAAAACGATGGGCTATAACCCATGTTTTTTTTTAATTTTGAAATTTTTTCAAATCCTCAAAAATGATGAAAAACGGCGTGCTATAGTATGCCGTACGGTATGGGCTATAGCCCATGTTCAAAAATGATGAAAAATTAGGTTAAAAAAAATTAAAAATTTCAAAAAACGATGGGCTATAACCCATGTTTTTTGAAAATTTGAAATTTTTTCAAATGCTCAAAAATGATGAAAAACGGCGTGCTATAGTATGCCGTATGGTAGGGGCTATAGCCCATGTTAAAAAATGATGAAAAAACGAGGTTAATCTTTTTTTCAAAATTTCAAAAAATGATGTGTGTTTTTTTTTTCTCGTTTTTTTTAAATCCTCAAAAATGTTGAAAAACTGCGTGCTATAGTATGCCGTACGGTAGGGGCTATAGCCCATGTTCAAAAATGATGAAAAACAAGGTTAAAAAAATATTCAAAAATTCAAAAAACGATGGGCTATAACCCATGTTTTTTTAAATTTTTTAATTTTTTCAAATGCTCAAAAATGATGAAAAACGGCGTGCTATAGTATGCCGTACGGTAGGGGCTATAGCCCATGTTCAGAAATGATGAAAAACGAGGTTAATTCTTTTTTTCAAATTTTCTAAAAACGATGGGCTATAACCCATGTTTTTTAAAATTTTGATTTTTTTTCAAATCCTCAAAAATGATGAAAAACGGCGTGCTATAGTATGCCGTATGGTAGGGGCTATAGCCCATGTTAAAAAATGATGAAAAACAAGGTTAAATTCTTTTTTCAAAAATTCAAAAAACGATGGGCTATAACCCATGTTTTTTTTTATTTTGAATTTTTTTCAAATCCTCAAAAATGATGAAAAACTGCGTGCTATAGTATGCCGTACGGTAGGGGCTATAGCCCATGTTCAAAAATGATGAAAAACAAGGTTAAAAAAATATTCAAAAGTAAAAAAAAACGATGGGCTATAACCCATGTTTTTTTTTAATTTTGAAATTTTTTCAAATCCTCAAAAATGATGAAAAACGGCGTGCTATAGTATGCCGTACGGTATGGGCTATAGCCCATGTTCAAAAATGATGAAAAATTAGGTTAAAAAAAATTAAAAATTTCAAAAAACGATGGGCTATAACCCATGTTTTTTGAAAATTTGAATTTTTTTCAAATGCTCAAAAATGATGAAAAACGGCGTGCTATAGTATGCCGTATGGTAGGGGCTATAGCCCATGTTAAAAAATGATGAAAAAACGAGGTTAATCTTTTTTTCAAAATTTCAAAAAATGATGTGTGTTTTTTTTTTCTCGTTTTTTTTAAATCCTCAAAAATGTTGAAAAACTGCGTGCTATAGTATGCCGTACGGTAGGGGCTATAGCCCATGTTCAAAAATGATGAAAAACAAGGTTAAAAAAATATTCAAAAATTCAAAAAACGATGGGCTATAACCCATGTTTTTTTAAATTTTTTAATTTTTTCAAATGCTCAAAAATGATGAAAAACGGCGTGCTATAGTATGCCGTACGGTAGGGGCTATAGCCCATGTTCAGAAATGATGAAAAACGAGGTTAATTCTTTTTTTCAAAATTTCAAAAAACGATGGGCTATAACCCATGTTTTTTTAAATTTTGATTTTTTTTCAAATCCTCAAAAATGATGAAAAACGGCGTGCTATAGTATGCCGTATGGTAGGGGCTATAGCCCATGTTCAAAAATGATGAAAAACAAGGTTAAATTCTTTTTTCAAAAATTCAAAAAACGATGGGCTATAACCCATGTTTTTTGAATTTTTTTCAAATCCTCAAAAATGATGAAAAACGGCGTGCTATAGTATGCCGTACGGTAGGGACTATAGCCCATGTTCAAAAATCATAAAAAACGAGGTTAAAAAAGAAATTCAAAAATTCAAAAAACGATGGGCTATAACCCATGTTTTTTTTAATTTTGAATTTTTTTCAAATCCTCAAAAATGATGAAAAACGGCGTGCTATAGTATGCTGTACGGTAGGTGCTATATCCCATGTTCAAAAATGATGAAAAACGAGGTTAAATTCTTTTTTTCAAAAATTCAAAAAACGATGGGCTATAACCCATGTTTTTTTTTATTTTGAATTTTTTTCAAATCCTCAAAAATGATGAAAAACTGCGTGCTATAGTATGCCGTACGGTAGGGGCTATAGCCCATGTTCAAAAATGATGAAAAACAAGGTTAAAAAAATATTCAAAAGTAAAAAAAAACGATGGGCTATAACCCATGTTTTTTTTTAATTTTGAAATTTTTTCAAATCCTCAAAAATGATGAAAAACGGCGTGCTATAGTATGCCGTACGGTATGGGCTATAGCCCATGTTCAAAAATGATGAAAAATTAGGTTAAAAAAAATTAAAAATTTCAAAAAACGATGGGCTATAACCCATGTTTTTTGAAAATTTGAAATTTTTTCAAATGCTCAAAAATGATGAAAAACGGCGTGCTATAGTATGCCGTATGGTAGGGGCTATAGCCCATGTTAAAAAATGATGAAAAAACGAGGTTAATCTTTTTTTCAAAATTTCAAAAAATGATGTGTGTTTTTTTTTTCTCGTTTTTTTTAAATCCTCAAAAATGTTGAAAAACTGCGTGCTATAGTATGCCGTACGGTAGGGGCTATAGCCCATGTTCAAAAATGATGAAAAACAAGGTTAAAAAAATATTCAAAATTTCTAAAAACGATGGGCTATAACCCATGTTTTTTTAAATTTTGATTTTTTTTCAAATCCTCAAAAATGATGAAAAACGGCGTGCTATAGTATGCCGTATGGTAGGGGCTATAGCCCATGTTCAAAAATGATGAAAAACAAGGTTAAATTCTTTTTTCAAAAATTAAAAAAACGATGGGTTATAAACTTATAACCCATGTTTTTTGAAATTTTGATTTTTTTTCAAATCCTCAAAAATGATGAAAAACGGCGTGCTATAGTATGCCGTATGGTAGGGGCTATAGCCCATGTTCAAAAATGATGAAAAACGAGGTTAAATTCTTTTTTCAAAAATTCAAAAAACGATGGGCTATAACCCATGTTTTTTTAAATTTTGAATTTTTTTCAAATCCTCAAAAAGGATGAAAAACGGCGTTCTATAGTATGCCGTACGGTAGGGGCTATAGCCCATGTTCAAAAATGATGAAAAACAAGGTTAAAAAAATATTCAAAAGTAAAAAAAAACGATGGGCTATAACCCATGTTTTTTTTTTTTTTTAATTTTTTTCAAATCCTCAAAAATGATGAAAAACGGCGTGCTATAGTATGCCGTACGGTAGGGGCTATAGCCCATGTTCAAAAATGATGAAAAATGAGGTTAAAACAAATTCAAAAATTCAAAAAACGATGGGCTATAACCCATGTTTTTTTAAATTTTGATTTTTTTTCAAATGCTCAAAAATGATGAAAAACGGCGTGCTATAGTATGCCGTATGGTAGGGGCTATAGCCCATGTTCAAAAATGATGAAAAACAAGGTTAAATTCTTTTTTCAAAAATTAAAAAAACGATGGGTTATAACCCATGTTTTTTTTTATTTTGATTTTTTTTCAAATCCTCAAAAATGATGAAAAATGGCGTGCTATAGTATGCCGTACGGTAGGGGCTATAGCCCATGTTCAGAAATGATGAAAAACGAGGTTAATTCTTTTTTTCAAAATTTCTAAAAACGATGGGCTATAACCCATGTTTTTTAAAATTTTGATTTTTTTTCAAATCCTCAAAAATGATGAAAAACGGCGTGCTATAGTATGCCGTATGGTAGGGGCTATAGCCCATGTTCAAAAATGATGAAAAACAAGGTTAAATTCTTTTTTCAAAAATTAAAAAAACGATGGGTTATAAACTTATAACCCATGTTTTTTGAAATTTTGATTTTTTTTCAAATCCTCAAAAATGATGAAAAACGGCGTGCTATAGTATGCCGTATGGTAGGGGCTATAGCCCATGTTCAAAAATGATGAAAAACGAGGTTAAATTCTTTTTTCAAAAATTCAAAAAACGATGGGCTATAACCCATGTTTTTTTAAATTTTGAATTTTTTTCAATCCTCAAAAATGATGAAAAACGGCGTTCTATAGTATGCCGTACGGTAGGGGCTATAGCCCATGTTCAAAAATGATGAAAAACAAGGTTAAAAAAATATTCAAAAGTAAAAAAAAAACGATGGGCTATAACCCATGTTTTTTTTTTTTTTTGAAATTTTTTCAAATCCTCAAAAATGATGAAAAACGGCGTGCTATAGTATGCCGTACGGTAGGGGCTATAGCCCATGTTCAAAAATGATGAAAAATGAGGTTAAAACAAATTCAAAAATTCAAAAAACGATGGGCTATAACCCATGTTTTTTGAAATTTTGATTTTTTTTTCAAATGCTCAAAAATGATGAAAAACGGCGTGCTATAGTATGCCGTACGGTAGGGGCTATAGCCCATGTTCAAAAATGATGAAAAAACGAGGTTAATCTTTTTTTCAAAATTAAAAAAAATGATGGGCTTTAACCAATGCTTTTTTTTTCTCGTTTTTTCAAATCCTCAAAAATGTTGAAAAACGGCGTGCTATAGTATGCCGTACGGTAGGGGCTATAGCCCATGTTCAAAAATGATGAAAAACAAGGTTAAATTTTTTTCAAAAATTCAAAAAACGATGGGCTATAACCCATGTTTTTTTTTATTTTGAATTTTTTTCAAATGCTCAAAAATGATGAAAAACGGCGTGCTATAGTATGCCGTACGGTAGGGGCTATAGCCCATGTTCAGAAATGATGAAAAACGAGGTTAATTCTTTTTTTCAAAATTTCAAAAAACGATGGGCTATAACCCATGTTTTTTTAAATTTTGATTTTTTTCAAATCCTCAAAAATGATGAAAAACGGCGTGCTATAGTATGCCGTATGGTAGGGGCTATAGCCCATGTTCAAAAATGATGAAAAACAAGGTTAAATTCTTTTTTCAAAAATTCAAAAAACGATGGGCTATAACCCATGTTTTTTGAATTTTTTTCAAATCCTCAAAAATGATGAAAAACGGCGTGCTATAGTATGCCGTACGGTAGGGACTATAGCCCATGTTCAAAAATCATAAAAAACGAGGTTAAAAAAGAAATTCAAAAATTCAAAAAACGATGGGCTATAACCCATGTTTTTTTTAATTTGAATTTTTTTCAAATCCTCAAAAATGATGAAAAACGGCGTGCTATAGTATGCCGTACGGTAGGTGCTATATCCCATGTTCAAAAATGATGAAAAACGAGGTTAAATTCTTTTTTTCTAAAATTAAAAAAACGATGGGCTATAACCCATGTTTTTTTTAATTTTGAATTTTTTTCAAATCCTCAAAAATGATGAAAAACGGCGTGCTATAGTATGCCGTACGGTAGGGGCTATATCCCATGTTAAAAAATGATGAAAAACGAGGATAATTTTTTTTCAAAGATTCAAAAAACGATGGCCTATAACCCATGTTTTTTTTTATTTAGATTTTTTTCAAATCCTCAGAAATGATGAAAAACTGCATGCTATAGTATGCCGTACGGTAGGGGCTATAGCCCATGTTCAAAAATGATGAAAAACGAGGTTGAATTCTTTTTTTCAAAATTCAAAAAACGATTGGCTATACCCCATGTTTTTGAAATTTGACTTTTTTTTCAAATCCTCAAAAATGATGAAAAACTGCGTGCTATAGTATGCCGTACGGTAGGGGCTATAGCCCATGTTCAAAAATGATGAAAAACAAGGTTAAAAAAATATTCAAAAGTAAAAAAAAACGATGGGCTATAACCCATGTTTTTTTTTTATTTTGAAATTTTTTTAAATCCTCAAAAATGATGAAAAACGGCGTGCTATAGTATGCCGTACGGTATGGGCTATAGCCCATGTTCAAAAATGATGAAAAATTAGGTTAAAAAAAATTCAAAAATTCAAAAAACGATGGGCTATAACCCATGTTTTTGAAATTTTGAAATTTTTTCAAATGCTCAAAAATTATGAAAAACGGCGTGCTATAGTATGCCGTACGGTAGGGGCTATAGCCCATGTTCAAAAATGATGAAAAAACGAGGTTAATCTTTTTTCAAAATTTCAAAAAATGATGGGCTTTAACCAATGTTTTTTTTTTCTCGTTTTTTTTAAATCCTCAAAAATGTTGAAAAACTGCGTGCTATAGTATGCCGTACGGTAGGGGCTATAGCCCATGTTCAAAAATGATGAAAAACAAGGTAAAAAAAATATTCAAAAATTCAAAAAACGATGGGCTATAACCCATGTTTTTTTTAATTTTGAAATTTTTTCAAATGCTCAAAAATGATGAAAAACGGCGTGCTATAGTATGCCGTACGGTAGGGGCTATAGCCCATGTTCAGAAATGATGAAAAACGAGGTTAATTCTTTTTTTCAAAATTTCAAAAAACGATGGGCTATAACCCATGTTTTTTAAATTTTTGATTTTTTTTCAAATCCTCAAAAATGATGAAAAACGGCGTGCTATAGTATGCCGTATGGTAGGGGCTATAGCCCATGTTCAAAAATGATGAAAAACAAGGTTAAATTCTTTTTTCAAAAATTAAAAAAACGATGGGTTATAACCCATGTTTTTTTTTATTTTGATTTTTTTCAAATCCTCAAAAATGATGAAAAATGGCGTGCTATAGTATGCCGTACGGTAGGGGCTATAGCCCATGTTCAAAAATGATGAAAAACGAGGTTGAATTCTTTTTTTCAAAAATTCAAAAAACGATTGGCTATACCCCATGTTTTTTGAAATTTTGATTTTTTTTTTCAAATCCTCAAAAATGATGAAAAACGGCGTGCTATAGTATGCCGTACGGTAGGGGCTATAGCCCATGTTCAAAAATGATGAAAAACAAGGTTAAAAAAATATTCAAAAGTTAAAAAAAATGATGGGCTTTAACCAATGTTTTTTTTTTCTCGTTTTTTTCAAATCCTCAAAAATGTTGAAAAACGGCGTGCTATAGTATGCCGTACGGTAGGGGCTATAGCCCATGTTCAAAAATGATGAAAAACGAGGTTAAAAAAATATTCAAAAATAAAAAAACGATGGGCTATAACCCATGTTTTTTTTATTTTGATTTTTTTTCAAATGCTCAAAAATGATGAAAAACGGCGTGCTATAGTATGCCGTACGGTAGGGGCTATAGCCCATGTTCAGAAATGATGAAAAACGAGGTTAATTCTTTTTTTCAAAATTTAAAAAAACGATGGGCTATAACCCATGTTTTTTTAAATTTTGATTTTTTTTCAAATCCTCAAAAATGATGAAAAACGGCGTGCTATAGTATGCCGTACGGTAGGGACTATAGCCCATGTTCAAAAATCATAAAAAACTAGGTTAAAAAAGAAATTCAAAAAACGATGGGCTATAACCCATGTTTTTTTTTATTTTGAATTTTTTTCAAATCCTCAAAAATGATGAAAAACTGCGTGCTATAGTATGCCGTACGGTAGGGGCTATAGCCCATGTTCAAAAATGATGAAAAACAAGGTTAAAAAAATATTCAAAAGTAAAAAAAAACGATGGGCTATAACCCATGTTTTTTTTTAATTTTGAAATTTTTTCAAATCCTCAAAAATGATGAAAAACGGCGTGCTATAGTATGCCGTACGGTATGGGCTATAGCCCATGTTCAAAAATGATGAAAAATTAGGTTAAAAAAAATTAAAAATTTCAAAAAACGATGGGCTATAACCCATGTTTTTTGAAAATTTGAAATTTTTTCAAATGCTCAAAAATGATGAAAAACAATGGCGCGCTATAGTATGCCGTACGATATGGGCTATAGCCCATACTAAAAATTATGAAAAACAAGCATAAAAAAAATTCAAAAATTCAAAAAACGATGGGCTATAACCCATGTTTTTTTTTTTTTTTCAAATCCTCAAAAATGATAAAAAACGGCGCGCTATAGTATGCCGTATGATATGGGCTATAGCCCATACTCAAAAATGATGAAAAAGGTCCTAAAAAAAATCAAAAAATCAAAAAACGATGGGCATGTTTTTGGAATTTTAGAATTTTTTTCAAATCCTCAAAAATGATGAAAAACGGCGCGCTATAGTATGCCGTACGATATACTCAAAAATGATGAAAAACAAGGATTTTTTTTTCTTTCAGAAATTCAAAAAACGATGGGCAAATGACCTTGCCCAGTATAAATGACCTTGACCAGTATGTGGTCCGTGACCATGGACTATAGCCTCTCTTTTACGCGATGTTCACCTTTTTTTCAAATCCTCCGAAATTGTAAAAAACGACATACTATTATATGCCCTCCGAGACCATAATGACCTTGAGAAGTATAAATGACCTTCACCAGTATAAATGACCTTCACCAGTATAAATGACCTTGATCAGTATAAATGACCTTGACCAGTATAAATTACCTTGACCAGTATGCAGTCCGACACCATGGACTATAGCCCTTCGCTTTTCCTTGATTTTCACCCTTTTTAAAATTCTCAACAATGATGAGGAATCGTGCACTATAGCGTGCCGCTCAATGACCTCTGAGACCATGGACCAATGAACCATGTAAATACAACACATTGAGCAGGGCACTGCAGGGAGTTGAACCCCGTTCCGGTAAACCAGAAGTACGACACCAGTGCCTTAGTTTTTTTGTTGTCCTTTACAGGTCCTTTCGTTGAAATGTAAATTTTACATTTCAACAGTAAAGTAATATATAAAGAATAGAAACACAAAAGCACAAAAATAACATTTTCGAATTACCTTTGCTTTGATTTTTTAAACTTTCTCTTGCCGACCTCCCACATTCATTCGATGATTAACAAAAAACAGTGTTGGATCTGTAAGGATGATCCATACCGCTTATTTTGCTTTCTTTTATTTACGTTCGAGAAAACGGAAAACGGAAAATCGAGAAAACTGAAAATCGAGAAAACGGAAAACAGAAAATCGGGAAAACGTAAAATCGAGAAAATGGAAAACGTAAAACGTAAAAACTAAAACGTAAAACGTAAAAACGTAAAACGTAAAAACATAAAAACATAAAAACGTAAAACGTAAAATGTAAAAACGTAAAACGTAAAACGTAAAACGTAAAACGTAAAAACGTAAAAACGTAAAACGTAAAAACGTAAAACGTAAAAACGTAAAACGTAAAACGTAAAAACGTAAAACGGAAAAACGAAAACGTAAAAACGTAAAACGTAAAACGTAAAACGTAAAACGTAAAACGTAAAAACGGAAAACGGAAAACGGAAAACGGAAAACGTAAAAACATAAAAACGTAAAACGGAAACGTAAAAACGTAAAACGTAAAACGGAAAAACGGAAAACGGAAACGGAAAACGTAAAAACTAAAACGTAAAAACTTAAAACATAAAAAGTAAAAACGTAAAATGTAAAAACTAAAAGGTAAAAACGTAAAACGTAAAAACGTAAAAACGTAAAAACGTAAAAACGTAAAACGGAAAAACGGAAAAACGGAAAAACTTAAACGTAAAACGTAAAACGTAAAAACGTAAAACGTAAAACGTAAAAACGTAAAAACGGAAAACGGAAAAACGAAAACGTAAAAACGTAAAACGTAAAACGTAAAACGTAAAACGTAAAACGTAAAACGTAAAACCGTTAAACGTTAAACGTAAAACGTAAAACGTAGAAACGTGAAACGTAAAACGTAAAAACGTAAAACGTAAAAACGTAAAACGTAAAACGTAAAACGTAAAACGTAAAAACGTAAAACGTAAAACGTAAAAACTTAAAACGTAAAACGTAAAACGTAAAACGTAAAACGTAAAAACGTAAATCGTAAAAACGTAAAAACGTAAAAACGTAAAAACGTAAAATGTAAAACGTAATAACTTAATACGTAAAAAACGTAAAAAACGTAAAAAGTAAAACGTAAAAATGTAAAACGTGAAACAGAAAACGGAAAAACGGAAAAACGGAAAAACTAAAACGGAAAAACTAAAACGGAAAAACGGAAAAACGTAAAACGTAAAACGTAAAACGTAAAACGTAAAACGTAAAACGTAAAAACGTAAAAACTAAAAACGTAAAAACGTAAAAACGTGAAACGTAAAAACGTAAAACGTAAAACGTAAAACGTAAAACGTAAAAACGTAAAAACGTAAAAACGTAAAAACAAAAATTGAAAAATTGAAAAACGAAAAAGCGTAAAACGGAAAACGGAAAACGGAAAAACGGAAAACGGAAGACGTAAAACGTAAAAACGTAAAACGTAAAACGTAAAACGTAAAGCGTAAAACGTAAAACGTAAAAACGAAAAAACGAAAAAACGTAAAACGTAAAACGTAAAACGTAAAACGTAAAACGTAAAACGTAAAACGTAAAACGTAAAAAGTTAAAAGTTAAAACGGAAAACGGAAAAACGAAAAAACATAAAAACGGAAAACGGAAAAACGGAAAAACGTGAAACGTAAAACGTAAAGCGTAAAGCGTAAAACGTAAAAACGTAAAACGTAAAAACGTAAAAACGTAAAAACGTAAAACGTAAAACGTAAAACGTAAAACGTAAAACGTAAAAACGTAAAACGTAAAAACTTAAAACGTAAAGCGTAAAACGTAAAACGTAAAACGTAAAAACGTAAAACGTTAAACGTAAAAACGTAAAAACGTAAAACGTAAAACGTAAAACGTAAAACGTAAAACGTAAAACGTAAAACGTAAAACGTAAAAACGTAAAACGTAAAACGTAAAACGTAAAAACGTAAAACGTAAAACGTAAAACGTAAAACGTAAAACGTAAAACGTAAAAACGTAAAAACTTAAAACGTAAAACGTAAAAAGCGTAAAACGGAAAACGGAAAACGGAAAAATGGAAAACGGAAGACGTAAAACGTAAAAACGTAAAAACGTAAAACGTAAAACGTAAAGCGTAAAACGTAAAACGTAAAAACGTAAAAACGTAAAACGTAAAACGTAAAAACGTAAAAACGTAAAACGTAAAAACGTAAAAACTTAAAACGTAAAACGTAAAACGTCAAACGTAAAAACGTAAAAACGTAAAACGTAAAAACATGAAACATGAAACGTAAAAAACGTAAAAAGCGTAAAACGTAAAACGGAAAAACGTAAAACGGAAGACGTAAAACGTAAAAACGTAAAACGTAAAACGTAAAACGTAAAGCGTAAAACGTAAAACGTAAAAACGTAAAAACGTAAAACGTAAAACGTAAAAACGTAAAAACGTAAAAACGTAAAAACGTAAAACGTAAAACGTAAAACGTAAAACGTAAAAACTTAAAAACTTAAAAACGTTAAACGTAAAACGTAAATACCGGCAAACCGGCATGAAGACGGGTGGAGCATAGCTTGGGAAATATATAGGCTAGAGGGGCCCTAGAGGGGCACGTTTTTTTCTGCCAGCTGTGAACTTTAAGCGCGCACAGAGCCATGGTTAGTTTAGAGGCATTTATTGCAGATCCGTCTGAGGAACTGTTATTGCAATGCACCAAAGACCAACTAATTAAAATAGCAGACCAGTATAGGATTAAACTGGATTCAAACGATAAGAGGACAAAGGAATCCATAGCAGTGGTTTTAAGGCACCATTTGTTTAAAAAGGAGTTTGCCGAGTCATAGGAGGTGTCTCCTCCTCCTTTCTCGATTTTCCGTTTTCTCGATTTTCCGTTTTCTCGAACGTCCCCTGCGACACATGCGGAAGCTTGCCTTCCCTGAAATGACGCCCAGGTGCTGATTAGGAATGATAATAAAGACAGGAAAAAGTGTTCTAGTCAATCCCAGTATTTAAAAAGAAAACTGATTAAAATCAGTTAAACAGACAAAGCCTGGGGGCTGTGGTTAATACTAGAAATTTGCATTTACTTGTACTTCTGTGCAAGCCCCTCATAACAAAATGAAAATGTAAAATCTCTTTCAATAGAGCAATTTAATTAGCTGTTAAGAAGAGATAACATAAGAATGATCAGAGGACCATCACCACTGCTTCATTTATCTTGACAATGATGTAGTGTTATACTGTATAGTTGCTCTATTAACTGTAAGGGATACATTCAATGGCCTTAATCTTTCTCTCTCGCTCTCTCTTTCTCTCTCTCTCTCTCTCTCTCTCTCTCTCTCTCTCTCTCTCTCGTCCTCAGACGAGCCCTCCATCGTTGCTTCCAGTCATCCCGGTTCTCTCCAGTTCTGGCCAGTTCGTTGGTGCTTTGCGCTCCTGCGTCTTTGAGTACATCGACATTATGTTAATGTGGGACGTCCTCGTGACCGGTGCCCGTGTGTTGGTTCCCACAGCACCAGTTTGCTCGATGGCAGCATTGGTGTCTTTGTCAGTGTCCCACCAGTCTCATTCCATGGCATTCCATCAGTAGGTTCTTGTTGGTAACATGTGTGCTCTTGCTGATGTTAAGTACTGCACGCAGTTTACAAGAGACATATTTGGAGGAAAGCAAGGATTTGCTTAAACTTAAACATACCTGGATTGGCGATGTCTTTATGACATCCTATGCCTCTAATACTAGAGGGGTTGCTATTTTAGTTAATAAGAATATTTCATTCAGATCCACACATGTTATAAAAGATAGGGAGGGTAGATATGTTATTGTAAGGGGTATTTTGTTTGGTAAATCTGTGACTTTTATGAATATTTATTGCCCCCCTGGATATCCCACAAATTTTCTAACTAAAGTATTTTCAGAGTTTGTGGAATTGAGTGCAGACTACCAATACATCGGGGGGGATTTTAACGTGATTATGAGCCCTCTTTTGGATAAATGCCCCCCCTCTGTAGGTCCACCTAGTAGCCGGGCTAAAACACTTGAGTCTATATGCAATGATATTGACTTTGCTGATGTTTGGAGGACATTTAACACTTCTTCTAAAGCATATACATTCTTCAGCAATCCCCACAAGTGTCATTCAAGACTCGATTATTTTTTTGCACCCAAACGCCTGCTTAACTCTGTAACATCATGCAAAATTGGCAGTATAGTTGTGAGTGACCATGCACCGATTTATTTAGAAATCTCCTTCCGTGAGATAAATAGATTTTCCAGATCCTGGAGACTCAATTCCACACTCTTGAACAATGATGTTTTTACTTCTCATTTTATTTCTCAATTTAAGGTTTTCTATGAGGTAAATGCTGGGTCTGCATCTAACCCAACCATTTTATGGGAAACATGCAAAGCCTTCTCTAGGGGTTTAATCATATCTTTCACGGCCAGCAGGCGGCGGCAGAGAATAGCACAACAAACACAGTTGGAAGACAGGCTATTAGAGGCAGAGCACAGCTATCTGACAGACCACACTGCTGACAAGCTAAAGGAAGTGACCGCTGCTCGTGTTGCTCTTGAATCCATGCTGTCCTTGCAATCAGATAAGAGTCTTAAATTTGCCAAACAACGCATATATGAATCGGGGGATAAACCTGGTAAATATTTGGCCCATTTGGCTAAAAAGAGGGAGAATTCACAGACTATTGTTTCAATTAAGGATTCTAGTGGCAATATTACCTATGAGACTCAAATTATTAATGATGTGTTTGCTGCCTTTTATAAAAAATTATACACTACAGAACAGAGTGATGACGCCCCCCAAAAAATGCAAGATTTCTTCTCCAGCATTGACCTGCCGGTGATCTCAGATGAGCAGAGGACTATTCTAAATGCCCCCATCACGAAAGAGGAGATCCGTAATGCCCTCACAAAACTTCAATCTGGTAAATCCCCAGGCCCTGATGGCTTTGGAAGTGAATTTTTAAAGAAATTTCAAGATCTATTTACTGATCCCTATTTAGCCATGATAAACCACTCATTTGAAACAGGGTCACTTCCCCAATCTCTGAGGGAGGCCAATATCACACTAATCCTTAAAAAGGGGAAATGCTCTGAAGATTGTGCCTCTTATAGGCCGATTGCATTACTGAATTCCGATTTAAAGTTGCTTTCTAAAATATTGCCATTACGTCTCGAACGGTTTCTTCCTGATATCATAAATTTCGCCCAGACAGGTTTCATTAAGGGCCGAAACTCCTCTGACAATGTACGGAGGCTTCTTAATATTATCCAGTACATGCATAGTCGTAAGGGGACCGGTCTGGTGCTCTCCCTCGACAGTGAAAAAGCCTTTGATAGAATAGAATGGCCATATCTCTTTCATACGATGAGTATTTTCGGTATGGGTGACACATTTATTAAATGGGTTAAAGTTCTGTATAATGGCCCCCAGGCAGCGGTTCTTACAAATGGTCTTAGGTCTAAAAACTTCTCTTTACAACGCTCTAACAGGCAGGGTTGCCCATTGAGTCCTTTGCTATTTGCCGTTGCCATAGAGCCGTTTGCCCAGTTCATACGTCAATCACCTGCTATTTCTGGGGTTATGGTTGAGGAGAGGGAGCATAAGATAAATTTATATGCTGATGATGTCCTTTTGTTCCTAACTAAACCAGATACCTCTGTTCCCGGTGTCATGGACGCTATTACTAAATTTGGATCCTTCTCAGGATTTAAGATAAACTACTCCAAATCAGAGGCCATGCCACTGGGTATCCTCCAAACTGTTCCGAGCGCCCCTGATCCGTTCCCATTTCGCTGGTCCCCCACTGGCTTTGTTTATTTGGGTGTACATATAACTCCCCTGTTTGAACAAATGTACACTGCCAACTTTACTCCACTGCTAGATGTCATAAAGTCTGACCTTGATCGATGGGCTTCACTGCCACTGTCTTGGTTGGGTAGAGTGGCACTTATTAAAATGAACATACTACCAAGGTTATTATATCCACTCCAGATGGTCCCTATTTTCCTCTCATGTAAGGTGGTCAAGGTTATTGAGGGCTGGTTAAGCTCGTTTATCTGGAGCAAGAGAAGGCCCAGGTTGAAGCTAGCAAAGTTACAACTGTCTGTCTCTGAAGGAGGACTGGACCTCCCCAATATAAAATGGTATCAGACAGCTGCACAACTAAGATTTGTAGCAGCATGGTTAGAGGAAGATCAACCTTCAATTTGGCTAGATATTGAAACTGCACAGTGTGATTGTCCTCTCCGGAATCTCTTGTTTCTCAGAGATCCTACAACAGCAAAGAAATATTGTAAAAACCCAATTGTTTCCAACACACTAAAGGCATGGAAGGTGGCAAGGCTTTTGGAGGGTCGAGCCAAAGTAACATCACCTCTTACCTCAATTCAGGGGAACCCAGACTTTCCTCCTGGCCTTACTGACCTTGGGTTTAATTATTGGAGAGATAGCGGTATAACAACGTTAGAAAATCTTTTTGCCGGTCCTATACTCATGTCATTTGATCAAATACAACAAAAATATGACCTACATCGCAGTCATTTTTTCAGATTTTTACAGGTGAGGGATTTCATTCTCAGACGCACAACACTATCAACTAATTCAACTACCTCTCCAATTGAGAGAGTGCTGACAATGGGTTTTACAAGAGGGTTTATAAGTATTCTGTATGGCATATTAAGATCCAAAACAACTGTTGACACACAAGATGCTAAGAGGAAATGGGAAAGTGATCTTGAGGTTGAAATTTCAGACGAGGTTTGGTGGGAAATATTTGAAAATGCCAAAAAACGTTCTGTGTGTAATAGAGCTTGGTCGATTCAGCTAAGAACCATACACCGATTACAGATCTCACCTAGCCTTCGCCATAAAATGAATCCTACTCTATCTCCTCTCTGTCTTAAGTGTAAAACTGAAGAGGGAAATTATATTCACTGTATATGGTCATGTCATAAGATTAAACGATACTGGTTGGGCATCGTGCAGCAGTTGAATGAGATCTTTAATATGGAGTTTGAACTTGACCCTATGTGTTTGATTCTTGGGCTGCCTGATGACAAGATTGTTGACAAGTTCCATACACGTCTGTTTAATCTCTTAACTTATGCTGCTAGGAAAAATATTCTGCAACATTTGACAACGTGGTGTCTCTCGTGGCTCAAGTTCTCTTGAGCTCTGATTAATTGAAAATGGAGGACCCTGATGTAAAGGTCTTAGGGCTCTTTTTGGTTTTATGCTTGTAGCAGCTTTTGTATTGACCTGTACTTTACTAAAACTGTACTTAGGAGGGGGCGTGGCCATTTACTCAAACAACCAGACACAAAGGCCATTCCACACTTGCATCACAGAAGAAGAAACAGTTGGAAACGGATTATCTGCTGTGACGACCCTGATAAAAAACTGTGCCTGTTACGCAAGTTACACTGAATGATGCATGATGCATAAAAAGCAAAGAATTATGATAATCCGTCATTATTGTCAAGCAACATGGCCATCACACAAATTAAATTGTTGCCTCCTGTTCACTTTCATTCTACAATATGCAGTATATGTAGTGAGCAAAGATTGCACCATAATTGAGCTCCACAGCGATCACTCCAATGGAAGTGACAAATAGAGAATTGTGCATGTATGATCGTGCTGTAAGAAAACATAATAGAGCATTGCAGTCCCACCCCCTTTCATGACGACGCCAGGCCCAGGAAATGATTCCCAATGCATTTTTCCCGTTGACATTTCAAAAGGTATTTATTTAAAGACGGTTACCCCGCGGACAAAGCCAACTCGAGTCGTGACAACTCATGACAACAAACACAATATTTTGGACCAAACAAATAATTACAAAGAAGAAAAAAAATTGTGTTTGTTGTCATGATTTGTCACGACAAGACTGTCCGTGGCGTAAACGTCTTTAAATAAATACTTTCTGAAACGTCTATGAGGAAAATGAACGGAGAATAATTTTCTGGGCCCTGGTAGGGGGATGGGACTGCGACGCTCTATTGCTTCCAATCGCACAGTGACACATTCCCCTCTGCTTCTTGTGGAATACAACATTGGTGAACTTTGCCCGGGTCTCAAACAAAGAAGTGTTTTGTTGACCCCACCTGGTTGTCATTGGCTGTAGTCTTCTTGGTGAGCGGCCCATGTGTGACCAGACCACAACCACATCCACTATACAAACAGAAACCTAACTTGCATATGAAGCAGTGCTTGGCCCACAGTCTACTTCATCATATCCACTTAGACAACTTCAATACCCTTACTTTAAAATACCCAAAATCTTTAACGAGGTTGGACGGAGGTCTTTCTGTTATAAAGCTCCATTTCATTGGAAATGGAATAATCTTCCTCTATCTCTTAGATCGATTTCAGCCTTCAGTTGCTTTAGGACTTCCCTTCATTTACATCTTGACTCACTTTGTTTATGCTTTTAAAGTACCAGTTATAGCACACTGATATCATTTGCAATTTCATTTCTCTATTGCTTAACAGCTGATGGTTGGTGGGGTGGGTGGGAGAGGCTGAGCAAGTTGAGAAGTGACATTTCAGATCAGCGGAATGCAGCAAACCAGGCTGGAACCCAGGCTAGAATAAACCAAACAACTCAACTAAAATCAAACACTGTCTAGTCACTCTAGTGAATACAGAATTGTTATTTTCTTTTATCATTGAGAATTCACACTTGTACAGACTACATCTGCTTCAGGGCGTGTACATAATGTGTTTAGCTATTGTCCTGAGGATCAAAGCAATTGTTAATTCAGTTGACATGCAACCACTGGAAGCAGAAAATGATTTCAAACAAATGCCTCCTCCTGGCTCTGATACGCACAAGTGGCATGTCTTTAACTCTGTTAAGCCACAATGGGATGTTGGGACCTAACGTGTCAATGGAAATGTACATTTAATGCTGATGATCACATGTGGTTGCAGGTACTTTGTCTAACACATTTCCCAGATACAGAGCTCACTATAAGTAAGAGCGCATACCACATGAATACCGCTCTTTCCCTCCTTTGCTGTCTCTTCATTTACCGTCCTATTGAAACAAAGAAGAAATGCCAAAAATAATGAAAGTGTAAAGCTCATTTGGCTCTATTGGATCGCTGATGCAACCCAGATGATGGATTGATGGATTAAGTGAGAAGTGGAGGCAAGACAGTAGGGTAGGTCAAGTGTATAAAGGTCAAGTGTATGAATGCAACTGACAGAGACAAATTAAACACATGGGGTGACTTATGGGGACCGATTAATGTATAACGCACGCACACACACACACACACACACACACACACACACACACACACACACACACACACACACACACACACACACACACACACACACACACACACACACACACACACACACACACACACACACACACACACACACACACACACAGCTGAAATGCACAAAGCAAGTTTAGAACACCCAGCTGAAGTACATGTGTATCCAACAGTTCCAACTCAGTCTGCTAGCTTAGAGCAGCTCAATCTCTGGCATTGTGTCAAATTGCCCTTGAGCAAGACACGTACTGAACCATTAACTGCTAAGTGCTAACCCTACTTAGTACTGAACATCTAACGAGCAGGTTGGTGCCAAAAACACCTTTCCTGTGGCAGATGTGTCCGGTTCCTATAGGCTAAAACACACCACCCGTCGGTGTAAAGTGCATTTGATAGAGTTCATTTACCAAAAAGTATATTTCCATGTGAGCATGGACACATTCTATTAGCCTGCTACATTCTACTTGGACAGTAGATAATGACCATGCTGAATTTCTAATATTGAGTTGTAGCCTGATGCCTATTGCTGCAATGTTTACCACAATTCTGTTGCAGGGAAGGAGTTGAAAAATATCTTCGATTTTGTTCTGGCTTAACAGCAGTGTTTTTTCTTCATCTCCTCGTAGCCACCGGCAGTGCTGTCTGCCACCTAATTGGTGTTTTTTTTCTGAATAATGGCGTGAACTTTATCTTAGCTGCCACCAGACCAAAGGCCTCCAGAAACCGCTAGTGCATGGTCAGAGATAAACAAGTGATGCCAAAGCCAAACCGTGAATCTTAATGAGCAATGCCCAAAAGGGCCAGTGGTGTTTGGGTGCGCATGAGCAGCAGGCATGCCCATATTATGTATGAGTGCAGACACACACACTTTGGCAAGAACACACTGACATGCAGCTACTACACACTCACATGCAAAGCATGTACTCCAGGTTCAGGAATGCAAGAACCAAAATAGCCTAGTACAACAACACATTGCCGTAGGTTTGATTATTAAACATGTCTGCATGTATTGTAGTAGAGGTTAAGAAGAACCACACATGTATCTTTGTCCAGCCAGAAACGCTTCTCCTTTCAACCCCCTAGTCTGTCTCATTTTCAGCTTTACTGTGTCAGAGAAGGAAACTTTATGGAATATAAGTGCATCCATCAACTCTGGAGCTGCCCGTCTGCCAGACAGGTGCATGTCAGGTTCTACAGCCAACCTTGAGACAAGGATAAGGTGAAGTTGAAACAATTTGTTCCATGATCCTTGGCCTTTATTGGAGAGAGTATGTTTTGCACTCCGTTCGTGTGTGTGTCCGTCCGTCCGTCTGTGTACAGCTAATCTCCGCCACCGTTGGCCCGGTCGATGCCAAATTGTGCATACAAATTCCCTGGATGCCAACAACGAACCTCTGCCCCATATTTTCCACAATGCCCTGTTATAGCACCACCATACGGCAAAACACATTGCTGTAATTACTCATACACATTTTATCCATACATCACGCAATTCAGTATAAACATCTCCAGTCATGTGATCAACACAGACCTGTCCGCTTTCCCAAATTCCATCCCCATTGGCTAAGATTGCCTTCCAAAGTTCACTTTTTTTTTTTTTTGAACAAAATGCCTTGAATCTTTCCATGCACATTCCTACTAGTTTTTGTCCAGAGTTTATGGTCCACTGTGTGTACTTGTCCTTATTGTTTTGTTTGTTGTATTTTTGGCAAGTGACACAGTCATACGACAAAGTATAAATATACAAACTTAAAGTTTGTAACTTGTATGCCCACATCCAACTAAAGTTTGAAACTTTAGTTGGATGTGGGCATACAGGTCTCTGCTTCAAGTTAAGTGAGGACTTATAAATTGCTGACCAGGTTTGACAAGAGTTGGATTGAGTTGATACACACTGAGTCAATCTGAAGGCTATCACTGTCCTTAAAACAGATATAATAAAATGTATTTTTGTCACACATGAGGGAACATGACATATTTTGACTGCTATCTGGCTTATTCACTCCATCCACTTTAATTATTTGCCAATCGCATCTAGGTGGATAAAGTGGACATGGTTTGAAACTGACATTTGTGTTTGATTCAATCAAAGTGGGGAGAGGCACACATTTCAAACAGCAGCAATGGAGCATACGCAAAAACAATGAATGTGAGAAATGGCGTGAAGTTTGATTTCATACTTTAATAAACTGTGCAGTGTGCAACGTTGGAAAGCTCCACTGGTGTTCATGAAAATCATTCATCGATTCTGGGTTCTGCTTCAAAGACCATTTCGATTTCCATTTTTATTCCATCTGGGTGTGTGTACACACCAGCCCTGAAAATGAGGTGAGGAGTTCACACAGGGGGGGGGTTTGATTGACCCGAGACTGAAGCAAATAAGCAATGACTTGGTTTCAGCCAGCCGTATTAATGCCCGGGGGGGTGTGTTAAAACAATTATCATGGCTGGAACTTTCTCTGGGATTCAACACATTTGATTTGAAATCTCTGTGCAGCCTTACAGGGCCACAACGAAAACGTATCTTAAAGTTGAGGAAAAGCATAAAGCTTTGCCAATTTAATATACCCATACCTACAGTAACACCATGCCAAAATTCAAAAAGTAGTTACCAATTGCATAATTGTTATGATTTTTTACATGTTTTACACAGTTTATAGGCATTTTAGCTCATTTTAGCCACCGTGGACAACATCTTGAATACGATGCCTTTCTGGTTGTAAAATTTTTAGTATGTTATTTAGCACACCCAATAGTAACAGAATCCTGTGCAAACAACCCACTAGGGGGCACACCCAACACGTTTGCACAGCTTTTTGAAAACCTTATTTCCATACCTAACAGTACACCACGCCAAAATTAAAAAACAAGTCACCAAAAGCCAAATCTTTACAAGTGCGCCCCCAGCTACAAGGGATTAACACAAACTAAATCAATATCTCAATTTCTAAACTGAAGTTCCCGTTGCTGGCAGATAGATCATCAGTACCTAAGTCGAAATGATCAGTGGCTTTGAGCCAGTGTGGCAGATATTTAGTGTGGGTCATGGTTGCTGATATTTTTGTTTTATATGCACCCTGAGATTCTTTGAGATGTCAGCTGAATGTGAAAGACGCATTGCTCCCACTTCTTATATACTCAATCTAGAATTTCTGAAACAACTAAACAAGTCTACCAGCACCTGGTTATTATCTTGTCTTCCACCTATTTGAATCTCATGATAGGCCCACAGAGACATTCTGAGGTACATTTATTTATGACATTTTAACTTAAACTGAAAGTACTCCAATGCTATTCCACAAAGTATAATTTTAGCCTTTTAGAGAACATCACTTCTGGTTTCCTCAGAGTGACTACGAGCAGATCAGAATGAATGTAAATAAAACTGGACTCAGTATCTTAATATTCTGAAACAAATTTATTTAAAATGATTTACAACACAGACTGGCACCACTTAAGTTAAATGGTATTTTCCTGTAACTCTTTGAACAATTGCTTTTTGTGTATATACCCTATATATATACATATACATACATATACATATATATATATATATATATATATATATATATATATATATATATATATATATATATACACATACAAACAAAATGTCTCTCTTCAAAAATAAAACCATGCACTATTAGCAAGTTATTTAGAAAACAAAATGGAAAAAAGAAAATACAAATGCTGGCAGTTCATATCCATCATAAAATCTGATACGAGTATGCAGCTGCCCCAAAGACACCGACCTCAAACAGTTTTAAGATTGACCAGCTCATGTTCATGGTACTGTATGAACAGGCGAGTATGATCAGAGATCAGTGCTACAAGGCATGAGAATTATTATCCTTAACACTATTTCACACTCAAAGTAATACCAAGCGGGAAGGAGTGGGGAAGGGGGTCTTGAAACAACCCAATATATACAATTATCATTTGAAAGTCATTTCATTGCCTTAACATCTTCCTTTGTGACTGCCTGGGTATCATAGTATCCCTAGATGAGGCTGAAGCCTTTTCACTCGTCTGTTTAGCTTATTAGGGGTGTGCTTGTCTAGACGCCAAACTGTGATGATCTTGAGTGCAGAGATAGAAACTCATTTTCTATCCATCGGTCACAGTAGCTGCTCGGAGTGCAAACATTTTACAAAACAAATATGATTTATTTGAAAAATAATGGAGCCTCCAGAAACCGCTTTAGTGGCTGACAGGATTGAGCTCACAACTCCCCTTTGTGGTGCTAAAACATTTCAGGGTCAGATGGAAGTGAATTCCAACTAAACAGGCCTGCTTCGCATACTTCTTTTGTCATTTATGCTTTAGTGTGCATCAACACTTCACACATTTTACGTGGGTAGCACAACGTGGGCAGTGGGCACAAATAGGGCCCAAAGAATGGCTCCCAAATGTTGTTGGTGGCAGTGTAGGATCATAGTGGAGAACTTTGAAGTCAGGTCAGATTCTCTTGCTTGACAGAATCCAGTTTCCAATCGAGTTGTTCTGTATTGGTTGACATCAAAGCTAAAACTACAATTTATGTCTTATTATATTTGTACAATTTACTAATTAAGACAGACTAGCTTATTTGAAGAGATGGGGTCAATTCAATGACGGCTTTTCACTTTTTTGCCTCTTTGCTACACAAAGTCAGTTTGAGTCAACGGGTTATGGTTAAATAAAACATAAAATAAAGAATGTCAAGCAGGACTACACTGGGAAGGGTGGATAGGGGGGGGGGCACATGTGAAGTTGAGTAATGAGAATTATTTCCACAAGCAGCACAGTAGTAGCAGCCATGAGTCCAGGGGCAGGAAACCAACTCTGGCTGTCACATCTCAAATTATTTAAGCTGGCTTTTCCAGACAGATGCTTCAAAAGATGTTACATTCTCACACTGGTTATGAACTGTACCAACCCTAAAAATGTGTATGTTCTAAAACAGAGCTGCCTCTAAAAGTTGCTATTTAGGTTTTGGTTGTCCGAGATGTTTATCCTTATTGTTGGAATATACAGTACACTTTCACTTCATATTTAAAAAGAGAGTATGCTACCGGGACACGCCGCCCTCATCTAGACTGAGTGGCAAAACATTGAGCAGCATGGAGCATTGGAGTCTGGAAGTGCTCGTTGGAAATCACTCAAAGGTCCTACGTACCACCCGTTTCTATATTGCACATAATGCAGGAGGCAGCAGGACGTTGCATTATTGAAAACGAGTGCTTCCAAACTGTCACTCAGATTTTTTTATTTCCTATTTTGCAGATAGAAAGAGGATCATTTAAGAAAGAGGATAATTTAAGTTTCCCGTACACATGCAATGTTGGCGAGTTTAACGTTGTTTAATAATATCAGATAGTTGTTTTGATGTATGTGCTGTAAAAACCGAAAATGTTTTTTTTGCCACTCAGTAGGCGTGCACGCATAACTTCTGGGTACGATGATGTCACGCACATAGCCTCTAGTCTATTCCATCCACCACTTACATGACTGTCAAGTCAAACATTACTCTATCAATCCCTGCTTTAGAGTCTCAATGTACCCATTTAGGCCTAAGGCCGATTCTAAAAACGCCTCTAAATCCTGACCTAAGGTTTCTGAAAAACTTCAAATATTTATATAGCAGCATCAAAAATGTAACATTTTTGAATACTGTACATACTGTACAGAACCCAAATATGGGTTCCCGGCCTGAGGGGGTAAGATACCAATAGGGGTTCCCGCCCAGAATGGGTTAAATCCTGAGCCTTACACATACAGTCCAAGGGACAGGATTTTGCCGTTTATAAAACTTTAAAGGCAAAATGATTTTGAGGAAGAATCAACTTACTTGACTGAAATGAAAGTGAACACTGCAGGTTATGGAAGAAAGGAAGGGAAACGATTAAAAGGGTATGGGAAATACAGCAAGGAAACAGACAAAGCAGCACACCCCACTCACTGGCTGCATCAATTCCTGAGAAAACCCCCAAAAATAACAAGCAAAAGTCCTTGTGAATATGTTAAATGAATCATTAATTTTAGGTGAGGGCAACAGACATAGCAAATTGCTTTCCCCTCTTATGTGGTACATGGAAATAAAATAAAAAACAACCCTCAACCACAAAGTTAAGTAGTTAGAGATATATATATCCCATATATACTGTAGATGTGAAGCCGATTTTAAAACTCTTTTTATGTGTGGTACTGTCCTTAAAGTGATGAAAAAAAGTTTTTGGAAATGTATTTATATTCTTTTATGTTTTCTGAGCTCAGTTGCACCCAAAAAACCTGAACATTTAACATTCAGTAGAGTTTCTGTTAGTGCAGTTCCTTATGGTCAGCCAAATGAGTTTGTAGGCTTTAGACGGAGATTTTTAAAACTATATATTTTTGGAAACCTTATAGCCTAATGAATCAGAAAATGTTTGTTGCCATTTTTTTCGAGGTCGATAAAGCGGCCATCTTGGAACTTTAAAAATGGCTACTTTCAAAAACGAATTTCTCAATATCTCGCCTACTAAATGACCTAAAATCAAGATTGCAGTGGTTAAATCTACATTTTTGGGGGCAAGGAATCCAATGGAGCCGACTACATTGTAAATGAGACATGTATGGGTGGGTATTTTGCATTTTTACATGATCAAATGGTATTATTCTGGTAATCTGGATATGTATATCTTCCAAACAATGGAATATTTCACAAACACTTTATCACATCTCTCAAAAGACAGGAGACAACTTGAATCAAGACAAAGGGACCTTTAATCAAGAACTTAACAAAAAAATCACACCTGTGTGAAGTGAGGGGCGCTCTTGTCATCGTACATCATCATGACGTAGTACACTATGACATCATCAGACACTATGACGTAAAATTCTCAATTCAGGACAAAGTTTGTGAACATACACTAAAAGCTGGACCTAGGAGGGGATAGTGCCCCTCAAAAATCCAACATATCCCATAATATCTGTACATTGAACGTTCAATGAACTCTAACAAACATGTCCAACATAATATAATATAAATATAAAAAACATAACAAAATGTACAATCTCTCATTGTCTGTTGTTGTTGAAAAACACAGGCTGTTGAGTCTACATAAGCTAATCTCCATCATTTTCATTGTCATCACTGTCACTTGCATATGTGATATCACGACAGTCTTCCTCATTCTGGCAGTCAGAGCTACACTGACAGAGTTCTGTGCAGGGGAGCCCGACTGAATTGCACGAACATCTGTGTGAAGAGCAGTCTGCTTTACACTGACATCTGACCATCTCAATGATGGATTCTGGTGCAGGGAGGAGCTCAGTTGTGACTGGTTTCAGCTGGCCGTCCTTGTCCTTCTGGTAGCCGTTCTGTAGTGGGTCAAGGAACACTTGCTGAGCGATGTCAGCCTGACCCCACACGCTGGCCTGGATATGGGCCCTTAGGACATGCTGCTTGAGGGCACCAAGTGTGGGTGGAAGCTTCTCACTTTCTGCCATGTGTTTGCAGAAAAGATGCCACCTCAGTTCACGGATATTGTCGATTTTGATCCCTTTCGGAGAGTATGCAGTGCAAACAAACGTCGCTAATCGAGAATGAAGATCCTCTGTCACTTTCCTAGTCTGTGAAAGCATTTGAAGAGCCTTAACGGCATGGTCATCTGCTTTTAGGTAGATGCTCAGCCAGGTAGCTTTGCCTATTCTAGAAAAGCGCCCTGTGTTGTCTGCTCCTGTAAATGCATGAAACGCTGGCAAAGCTTTTGCTCGATCTGCAACAAGAGCATTCCATATTGGCTTCACTTCCAAAATCCCAGATACCATGGAAACAGACGTATTTTGCAGCAGGATTTCATAATTTGCAACAACCAACACAAGTACATCTGTGTCCGGGGAGAAGAACATGAGCTGTGCACTGGAAAGGTTGCGACGTGAAGCCAGAACTGCATGGTGGATTAACAAGGTGTCTGCTTCTTCGTGGTTGTTGCCTTCAAAGTACAATCCACTGTTGCTCTCAGTGTGACCTGCAGCAGAAGCGATGACAAGCTTGGGGGACTCTTGGCTGTATTCAATGGTCTTTGATGCCAGATACTCTGTCAGATCCGCTTTTGTTTGGTCATGTGAAAGTAAGCGGCTCATTGGAATGTTCTTGATGCTTGTGTCGTCCCTGATTTGATGATTTGATTGGATGGGATGGTGGTTGTCCAAAAGCTGACAAAGAAGCCACCAACAGTAGTCACAGTAAAAGATTTAAGTGTATGGTTCTACGGTAGACTGATGTCCCTAACCAGAGACTACGATGAGGTGATTCTGGTTTTTGATACCTACAAGGCTGATTCTTTGAAGCACATCACAAGAGAGAAAAGAAAAAAAGGAAAGGATCCAATTCAATATCAAATCAGGGACGACACAATCATCAAGAACATTCCAATGAGCCGCTTACTTTCACATGACCAAACAAAAGCGGATCTGACAGAGTATCTGGCATCAAAGACCATTGAATACAGCCAAGAGTCCCCCAAGCTTGTCATCGCTTCTGCTGCAGGCCACACTGAGAGCAACAGTGGATTGTACTTTGAAGGCAACAACCACGAAGAAGCAGACACCAGCGTTTCATGCATTTACAGGAGCAGACAACACAGGGCGCTTTTCTAGAATAGGCAAAGCTACCTGGCTGAGCATCTACCTAAAAGCAGATGACCATGCCGTTAAGGCTCTTCAAATGCTTTCACAGACTAGGAAAGTGACAAGGATCTTCATTCTCGATTAGCGACGTTTGTTTGCACTGCATACTCTCCAAAAGGGATCAAAATCGACAATATCCCTGAACTGAGGTGGCATCTTTTCTGCAAACACATGGCAGAAAGTGAGAAGCTTCCACCCACACTTGGTGCCCTCAAGCAGCATGTCCTAAGGGCCCATATCCAGGCCAGCGTGTGGGGTCAGGCTGACATCGCTCAGCAAGTGTTCCTTGACCCACTACAGAACGGCTACCACAAGGACAAGGACGGCCAGCTGAAACCAGTCACAACTGAGCTCCTCCCTGCACCAGAATCCATCATTGAGATGGTCAGATGTCAGTGTAAAGCAGACTGCTCTTCACACAGATGTTCGTGCAATTCAGTCGGGCTCCCCTGCACAGAACTCTATCAGTGTAGCTCTGACTGCCAGAATGAGGAAGACTGTCGTGATATCACATATGCAAGTGACAGTGATGACAATGAAAATGATGGAGATTAGCTTATGTAGACAACAGCCTGTGTTTTTCAACAACAACAGACAATGAGAGATTGTACATTTTGTTATGTTTTTTATATTTATATTATATTTTGATGGATATTATGTTGGACATGTTTGTTAGAGTTCATTGAACGTTCAATGTACAGATATTATGGGATATTTTGGATTTTTGAGGGGCACTATCCCCTCCTAGGTCCAGCTTTTAGTGTATGTTCACAAACTTTGTCCTGAATTGAGAATTTTACGTCATAGTGTCTGATGATGTCATAGTGTACTACGTCATGATGATGTACGATGACAAGAGCGCCCCTCACTTCACACAGGTGTGATTTTTTTGTTAAGTTCTTGATTAAAGGTCCCTTTGTCTTGATTCAAGTTGTCTCCTGTCTTTTGAGAGATGTGATAAAGTGTTTGTGAAATATTCCATTGTTTGGAAGATATACATATCCAGATTACCAGAATAATACCATTTGATCATGTAAAAATGCAAAATACCCACCCATACATGTCTCATTTACAATGTAGTCGGCTCCATTGGATTCCTTGCCCCCAAAAATGTAGATTTAACCACTGCAATCTTGATTTTAGGTCATTTAGTAGGCGAGATATTGAGAAATTCGTTTTTGAAAGTAGCCATTTTTAAAGTTCCAAGATGGCCGCTTTACCAACCTCGAAAAAAATGGCAACAAACCTTTTCTGATTCGTTAGGCTATAAGGTTTCCAAAAATATATAGTTTTAAAAATCTCCGTCTAAAGCCTACAAAATTACATAAGGAACCGGACTATGTGGTTTTCTGTCTCAAATGCTCTGGTTTGCCTGTGGACTGTGAGGTTAAGAGTCCACAAAACCCATACATGACATAAGAATTTGTCTATTGGGTCCCTGGCCCAATAGAGATAATTCTGGGGGTCCTTGACATGAAAAAGGTTGAGCACCACTGACATAGAAACATAGGTTTTTCAGGATTTTGTTTTGATTTAGAAGCCTTTTTTTTAATCGACCTCAGTCCAAAATGGGTTAAGGTTTGTAATGAGGTCAAGTACTTAGACCATTATTTAACAAATGACCTATCTGATGATAGGAGAAAGGTCCTTGCAACTGAATGTGTTTTTAATCAAAGGAGGGCATGCGTGTGACATCATCATCAAACCAGGAAGTTATGCGGCAACGCCTACTGAGTGCCAAAAAACTACTTTCTGGCCTTGACAGCCAATAAATGCATCCAAACAGAAAAGTCCAATATGATTGCATTAAACGACGTTAAACTCACTTCGCCACTCGATGTTGCCATTCACTGTATGCATGTGCATACCCTCTATTTCAACAGAGTGTGTGAGAGTGGGAATACTTTTTTTTTCCTTTTTTTTTTAATCAGGAATTTTACCATAAGTCATATTTCAAAAACACACAAAAACAACAATTCACCTACAATATGACTTATCTTTGAAGGTTAAATGAAAGTCTTCTTCATTTTATATATACATTTGCCGAGAGAGAGAGAGGGGGGGGGGGGGGGGGGGGGGGGGGGGGGAACAAAAGGTTTTCTCTCAACGAGCTTTGAAGGCAAACCAGAGGGAGGACGGGCTGTTGTCTTTCATTCCATGTCACGGAAATCAGAGCTGAAGCTGGAGGCGGAGGAGGAGAGGTGAAATAGGTCATTTTTCCTGGATTGGTGGAGGTGGTGGCGTTTTTAAGCAATGCCGGCTCCTCCTCCTGCAGCCACGGGTGTGGCGGTGGGAGCGGCGTTCAGGGCTTTCCCTCGGTGCCGCTGGCCTCCTCTCCGGCGTCCGCCACCGCCGGTCTTGGGCTGTGCACATGAAAAGGAAAACACCAGTGTCAATGGGGGGGGGGGGGGGAACACCAGAGGATCGATCGGCCTGTGGAGCGATAAGTGGTAGTATAGACCGGAGAGGATTCATTGTTTGGTATCCGCCAGTGCGCGGGAGTCGAACGGATGTGCTCTACTGGCTGGCTGAGCTACCTGGAAAGGAGCAATAATGTGCTTTAACCTTAGAGTATATATGAATAGAGACGGCACCCAGAGGAAACCCTGAGGCGAAATGGACGTAGTGGCCGAATTTGGTATTGCAGCGTGGACCCAAACACATGAACACGCAGGTCCGTTGACTATCATTGTGCACGTTCACGACGGCAGCGCATTCGTGCACGCTTGTGCACGTTCAACGGCAGCGCGTTCATGTGTTTGGGGCAAATCCATCCCAGAATGAGCCCCTACGTACCCCTGGGGGTCCCCGGACTGCTTTAAAAGAGACCGGGTCACTCAACAAGACAGCACATTTCTCAGCTTCAAGTTTTGAGCAGAGAAGGTGGGGGAAATCTAAAATAAACTATTCTACAGTGTAGCCACATTTAATCAAATCACCCAAGTGGGGAACAAGTGTATGAGAAGATACAAGTAAGTCTTACAAAGTCCTGACAATTACTTAAAATCGAAGAAAAAAAGTGAAGAATCACTATGGCAATTCCTTTATTTGTCAAAATGTTATAGACACGATAAAGCATTCTGTGATGTTTCTATGACAATATCTAAATTAAAATAGTTTTGAGCTTAGAATAGTTAAGAGATACATTTAGAGATACATGTTGTGGCACAATTTCAACAACTTCTTCAACTTCCTTTATGTATCTTGGTAAATACAGAGAAGATTTATAAGCAAGGATATTCTCTGTTATTTACGAGTCATACGTAGCAGGTGCTTTTAGTTGTGTGTTAATGTTTAAGTCTCTGTAGCTACAGTACCAGTGTAAGGAACCTAACAGACAGTAAAGTACAGTACAGTAGAGGGACCCCCACACGGTAACTGTCATTTCTCAACCGTTTTGGACGCGGGGTGGCTCGCCGGAATCAGGCCGGCACCCTGGGTGCGTTCCTGTGCGTCTGGAACTCCCCCCCAGGAACCCCACACAGAGTTGCACCACTTACTTCACACGGGTGTGATTCTTTTTTTACTTACTCAGTAAGTAAAACTGTTGCTTAACAATAGTTAAGCAACTAAAACAAAACAAACAATAACAGCATGCCAGTTTATAGGCCTTCCTTAAAGTTATAACCAGAGACAAATATTATTGAATACAATGTGATTTTAACCCATTTTGGGCGGGAACCCCTTTTGGTATATTATGTTATAATTTAGCTATTGAAAAATAGCAGATCTACAAGCTCACAAGCCCTACAAGCTTGTAGGTCTGCTATTTTTGACAAATCGAGAAAATAGTTATTTCAGAAAACTATGGACTAGGATATAGAAGTTTTATTTATTTATTTCAAGGTCAGGCCAAAATGGGTTAACTATACCTTTCAAACCGGGATCCCCTTTTGGGGTTGTTGTTGCCATGTATAGTATATACAGTAGCAACGTTTTTGTTTGTTTGTGTAAATAAATATTTGAAGTTTTTCAGAAAACTTGAAGGCGTCTTTTTTTTTATCGGCCTCAGGTCTAAATGGGCTATTGTAGTTCCGGCATTTCAATTATGTCTCTGTTATCAGGAGAGACACAATAACTTATGGATTATAGCTTTAACGATGGAAGACATACTGTATAAATTTAACTATGGAAGACCGGCTTTTACCTTGTTCTCTTTGTCGCCATCGTAACATAGCGTTTCCTCCTCTGTGGTTGTCTAACGCAGCACAGCCCAGCCCAGAAAAGGGTAGAAAGGCCATGCGGGATAATGGCAGAAAGCCATGTTAAGATGCAGGGAGGTTTTTATTTAAGATGTCACCATACGAGATGGGTGAGGGAAAGACGGTATATACGGGAGCAGAGTAGAGTCACATTGGCAGACAGGGGGGGAATAACATATGTTACAGGGGGAATAACATATGTTACAGGGGGAATAACATATGTTACAGGGGGAATAACATATGTTACAGGAGAGACAGGGGGAATAACATATGTTACAGGGGGAATAACATATGTTACAGGGGGAATAACATATGTTACAGGGGGAATAACATATGTTACAGGGGGAATAACATATGTTACAGGGGGAATAACATATGTTACAGGGGGAATAACATATGTTACAGGAGAGACAGGGGGAATAACATATGTTACAGGGGGAATAACATATGTTACAGGAGAGACAGGGGGAATAACATATGTTACAGGGGGAATAACATATGTTACAGGAGAGATATGGCAGACAGGGGGAATAACATATGTTACAGGGGGAATAACATATGTTACAGGAGAGACAGGGGGAATAACATATGTTACAGGGGGAATAACATATGTTACAGGAGAGATATGGCAGACAGGGGGAATAACATATGTTACAGGGGGAATAACATGTTACAGGAGAGACAGGGGGAATAACACATGTTACAGGGGGAATAACATATGTTACAGGAGAGATATGGCAGACAGGGGGAATAACATATGTTACAGGAGAGATATGGCAGACAGGGGGAATAACATATGTTACAGGAGAGATAATCGGTTAAAGGGCAGAGGGAAGAGAGGAGGTTCGGAATGAGACGTTGGTGAGGCGAAAAAGCAAAAGGGAGGAGACAAGAGGGAGGAGAGAGCAAGGAAATGAAAGATACATTAGTCGGTGCACAGCGAGAGACTGAAAGGAAGAGGGCGTAACGCAGTGCAAAACGGATGTTTTCCCATAACAACATTTATCAGTACCATGCACTGTGACTGCTGTATGATGGGCGGCTATCTGCATCTATCTATGTCGTTGGCAAAATTCCTACATGCTTGAGTGTATCGACTTATCTTGATCAACATCAATATCATAAGCCTGTGTTTGCCACAGACAGAGTGTATTTTTTTACTATTGTCTTAATCTGTCTAAATTCACACAACCTGTGTCTGCAGGCTGGTGTGTCCAGGCATTGACACTAAGGGTTGCCCACCTGCCCCTGGCAATGAACCTGATCTCAGGTCAAAATGGGTTGTTTGAAAATGACAATTTTCTGAAAAAGCTATGTCGTTCTTCGATTTTTCAAAAATAGCAGACCTACAAGCTCGTAGCGCGCCACTCGGTGGCGCACTATGAGCTTGTAGATCTGCTATTTTTCAATAGCTAAAGCATAACATAATGCTAACACCAAAAGGGGTTCCCGCCCCAAAATGGGTAAAACTTCCGGGCAGGTGGAGTTTGTTTTCAGGTTTTCCCGACCGTGCAAGTGCTCGTTTGAGAGAGGACGCAACACCACACGAGATATCTGTCTGTCTAAAAAAAAACTGAACGTGGCCAGACTAGCACTCCGTCTTCTGGTCTGTAGAATGTAAAATAAGAGCACCGTTTACCTATAATGTGCCGTTTTCACTGTTGCTACACTTACAAATATTAAAACAACAGGAATGTGAACCCATAGTCATATTCATAGCTATGTAAGTATTTGACATAAACAACATTGGGGACATTTTGTTAACGCAAACGCAAATTGTTAAATTTAATGGTAATAGATTTACCTATCATTTTAAAATAGACCATTTACTTTTTGGGCAAGTGGGCAAGTAGAACATGACCTGGAAGTAGAACCTCTGAGACCTTAAAGGGACACTTCACCCTTTTTGCAAAAAATATATGTTAATGACGTTTAGAAGCTTTAGATCACTTTCCTGGGGGTATTTATGTGTGTAATATGTGGTTTTAGTTATTTTAGATTGTAGCAGTGAGCCTGTTGTCTCTGATGTCATGGACACTGGTCTCACTACCTTCCTGGACTACAATTCCCATACTTATTTGGTGCACTGCTCCTCCTTGTGGATAGGGGGAGAGCTGTCTTACTGAGACAACATGTAGTCCAGGAAGGAAGTGAGCCCAGTGTCCATGACATCAGAGACAACAGGCTCACTGCTACAATCTAAAATATCTAAAACCACATATTACACACATAAAGATCTCCAGGAAAGTGTTCTAAAGCTTCTAAACGTCATTAACATATATTTTTTTGCAAAAAGGGTGAAGTGTCCCTTTAAGTGTCAATCCATGGTGTCCGTCTGTGCGTATACCTGTCTGTGCGTATACCTGTCTGTGCGTATACCCGTCTGTGCGTATACCCGTCTGTGCGTATACCCGTCTGTGCGTATACCCGTCTGTGCGTATACCCGTCTGTGCGTATACCCGTCTGTGCGTATACCCGTCTGTGCGTATACCCGTCTGTGCGTATACCCGTCTGTGCGTATACCCGTCTGTGCGTATACCCGTCTGTGCGTATACCCGTCTGTGCGTATACCCGTCTGTGCGTATACCCGTCTGTGCGTATACCCGTCTGTGTGTATACCCGTCTGTGCGTATACCCGTCTGTGTGTATACCCGTCTGTGTGTATACCTGTCTGTGTGTATACCCGTCTGTGCGTATACCCGTCTGTGTGTATACCCGTCTGTGCGTATACCCGTCTGTGTGTATACCTGTCTGTGTGTATACCCGTCTGTGCGTATACCTGTCTGTGTGTATACCTGTCTGTGCGTATACCCGTCTGTGTGTATACCTGTCTGTGTGTATACCTGTCTGTGTGTATACCTGTCTGTGTGTATACCTGTCTGTGTGTATACCTGTCTGTGTGTATACCTGTCTGTGTGTATACCTGTCTGTGTGTATACCTGTCCCGGGCATAACTCGGACACTATCGGACCGTTTTACTTTAAATGCGGTGCAGATAACCCACAGTCGGTCAGACCAACCAGTGGTTGTTGAGAACCGAAAAACCAACACAACCCAACCCTTTCGTCTTCACGGATTGGCCGAGCTTTGATTCATGTTTGTGCCGTTGCACGATACAAGTGGTAGTGTGTACAGTGGAACTCTGTGGGTCATTGATCTCCCATGTACAGGGATGGTAGTGGGTACCACACTGGGTACTCTTGACAACAAGTACAATAGGTATATTGTGGGTGGGGCATGCATTCCAAACTTGCATTGTTCGGAACTCGCATCGATTCAGAGTAGGCCAGTGTCCATCTATAAATCACCCACTGACTGTAATATCTAACGTTATTTAAGCACCGTGGTAGCGATCGGCAGAGGTTCCCAGCCACCGGTCCGTGGGACATGTGCCACTAGTACGCGAGAAGGGAATCCCAAGTTTTCCCGTTGTATCTTCAAAATACAAATCCATTTGAAAACACGACTGAGAAAAAAAACACACCAGACCTGAGAACTATTAGTGGGCAGCGGATTTGCCGTTGCACGCATAGAGCGCTATTTTATCACATTCTGCGCTAATGAAACAAAACACTACGTGGTGACGGTACAGGATTATTATTTTATGTCAAAACATTCAAGTATCAGAAGATGATGTTACCCAGGTAAGGTAATAATGAGTCACTCTGCACGTTTAACTTTTCCACATGTCCAAAGTCATTTCTGAAAAAGACGTAAGCCTAATCTGAATGTGATATAATAATAATAGCGGGTAGCCTATTTGAGGACCAGTCAACTGTCTTCCGTGAGAACGTTAGGTTTTGGTACGATGATCTCTTAAGAGATTAATATCTCTATTAATGCTTGAGCTCACCGGTAGTAGAGTTCCATTGGGACTTGACGGCCGCATGCTGGAGCCAGATTCCTCATTGGCTGCAGTGCCTTCCTTAAAAGCCTTTTTATTGGCCAGCATCTTGGCTTGCTGATTCTTGGCTGCCTGAGTGGCTACCGATTGGAGCAACTGAAAACAAGAGAGTACACATCCAGTCCATTAGCAAAGTATCAATGCCTTAATTAATGTCCATCACATGACAAGGTTCAGACATTAATGTCATTTATACTCTACTTTCATCTGAAAATAACTGAATTAAGTGCCAAGTACATTTTATCAACGTCTGGCCATGCCACCTCACAAAACGTTCGGGCAATATGTAGCTTTAAAATGTGAAAACTGAGCTTTATTGAAACCTTTGTTTATTCTCGAAAAAGCATTGAGGTTCACTCTCAATTGCAGTGCTGCCGAGAACACATACAAAAAATTAAAAATTAAGACAGATATAATCAAATCTACGAGTAAGGCATAAAGATAGGGAAGGTCAATGAATCTGTAGAAAAAGTGGAAAGTCACTCTGCACAGTCTGCAGGCACTACAGTGGGCCTTTTATAGATAAGACACATCTTGACATGAATCAAAATATTGTATTTAGACCCCATGAGTCGTATTGCGGTGGTGCTGGTGTCCACAGCCTTGATGTGTTCTCTGAGCACCAGTCTGAGGTCACTTTGCAGATACTCACCCATTTGTTTTATAACCACATAACAATATTCCATTATGAACCCACACATAGTCATGTAGTAGCTTGGCTACACAGTCTGCAGCATTCCTATTAAAGTTCTCAAACTCTGCCCGAACCCGACCAGGCCCGACCAAGCCCGACCCGACCCGACGTTTTAGGGCCGGGCCGGGCCCAAAAAATATGCTAATTAGTCGGGCCGGGCCGAGCCTCGGGCTCTGTGATTTTCCGCAATTTTATTCTTTTTTTTTTTTTTTTTTAAGTGTTATTATAATAAAAATAGCAATTCTGTTATTTGTGTAATGTGATTGTGTATACGTGTATGTATTTATTATGAAGAGGGCTGCGCTAGGGGATTCACTTGTGACAGGAGGAGGACTGGAGACGGGGGTCGCATCGCACTAGCATTTCAGACTCGGAGGCCTCGTACACACATGTCAAACCATGTGACTTCCATTGGAAAAGCATTGAGAATGAGGCGGCCATGAAACAGACAGAACAGATCATGTCAGTCCAGCATGTGTGTACGAGGCCAGGGCAGCATTGCAGCCTGCCCCGCGCGCAGGCAGTAGAGAACAGTGGACGGTGAGAGACGTGCTTGCTACCGCTGGTTTCCCTCTGGTTTGCGCACCAAACGAGCTACTAACCACCAGTTAACTTGCCAAGTTGCCATATGCTTAAATATTTTATAAAATCAATCGGATTATCACAGCTGAAGAAGCGTCAGGTTTTCGTCATGTTGCACCAAGTCTCGTTAACCCAGCTGGCTGCGATGAATAAAACCTAATTATTAATCAACGTTACCAAACGATCCAGTGATATATAACTTAGCTACACGTAAAGCAACTTCACTTCAGAGGAAACTAAGGGAGGGAGCTGCAGCTGCTATTCGTGTTTACTCACCAGTCACCACCACCACTGTATGGAATCCATTAGAATGATTGGAAATGGAAGTTATGGAACATTAATAGCCTATTCTAACGTGAGTTACATACATCCTTTATTTCGATAAATCCGTTGATCTCCGTTCTCACTTTCACACTGAAACACGGCGCCGCTGCATGCGCTGCTATTTAGTGCTGCTTTTTTTTCTCTCTCTTTTTTTCCTGTCGGGCTTTTGTCGGGCTTCGGGCTTAACATTATGGCAATTTTTAGGGTAGGGCCGAGCCTCGGGCCCACCCAGTTAGGGTAGGGTCGGGCCGGGCCATAATTTTTGGGCCCGTTGAGAACTTTAATTCCTATCAACATATTATAGCAGGACAGACTACAGATATGACGTTGTTTAACAGCAAAAATGCAAATACAATATTTGAACCTCAATGATCATATTAAAGCTGCTATACGCAGTAATATCTCAACATTTTAATGACCTTTTTATTTTTTTGGTATTCTGTGGTATTCTTATGTTTTGTCTCTGTGACACATCTAGGAGACGCAATCTGCATTCAAAGATGTTCCTAGAAGCTTTGTCATTGGTTCGGGGAAAAAAAAACCCGGTCGGTCGCAATGACTAACCAATCAGGAAGCTGACAGGCAAATCGACCAATGACAAAGCTTCTAGGAAAATATTTGAATGCAGATTGCGGCCCCTAGATGTGTCACAGAGACAAAAAAATAGTTGGGAGCGTTCTACCCACTGCTGGCTGTCAAAAATATGGACAAAGCGTTCTCCGGGTCTGATATGGACGTAAAATAAAGCCCGTCAGTCCTTGAATTGTAAATCGCCATCTTTCTAGATCCGTTTTGGCCCAGCTGAGCCATTGGCTGGCCCAGACAACGAGGCGGGACTTCCCCCCTTCTTCTTCGTTGGTTTTTATTTTGACTCGAGTGGGTGGGCGATCCCGTTCATAGACTGTAACGGTAGCCACGCCCCTCAGAACATGCGACTTTATGGTCATTTTTTTAATAAATGAGACCATAATTTTCCAAAAACAATATTATGACATTAGAAATGAGACTTTAAACTAGTGACTGGAAGCAGAAAGTATTCATGACCATGTTTATTAAGGTAATACAGTCTAGGTGAAGTTGGGCCCAAATACATGGATCTCTATGGAGCTATGGGGTTTTTTGAGCCCAATGACAGCGCCACAACAGGCCATTATATGAATTTTCAGGAAATCCCGATTTCCTTAGTGGCTTCACAAAATATCTGTCTGACTGCCCCCCTGGTCTGAATACCAAAAAATAAAAAAGGTAATTAAAATGTTGACATATTATTACTTATAACAGCTTTAACCTATATAATAGGCCACACGATGGATTTATTTCCACTGCATTATGCATAGAACCACATCCCATAACATCCCACCTTGGTGATGGTGCCCACAGCTTTTGTGCGTCCCTCCCTGAACACCAGCCTCTGGTCACAGTGGAGGTACTCGGGGGTCTTGATGAAGCGGAAGTGGACCGTGGCCTTGTCTCCTGTCCGTAGGCAGTCCCTGTTCATGGTCAGGATGGTCGCCGTCTGCCGGATGCTCCCACAGTGGACTGAGGCAAAACGTAGACAGGCAGAAAATGGGACATTTAAAGAAACCGTTTCTATTTTGAAAATCAGTGGTTCTACTACAGTGTGGATTTGGGACCTTCCAGAGGGATACTGGTTGGTTTGACTACAGCAGGGATTCTCAAACGTTTTCATAACACAACCCATTATTATGAGGGAAACTTAAGTATAAAGTATAAAGTACAGAACCACCTCCATATTGCAACCATATTACACACAAAAAATTAAAAAGAATGGATGAAGATACTCAGGTGTCCAGCGACCGTGGTGATTTTCTGAGACCGGCAGCGGCATTAGCCGCGGAACACCCGCGGCAGGCGGTAGTGTTTCTCGGAGGCATCAGTCCGACACTCAAACCCCAAACCCTAAACCCAACCCTAACCACAAGCACGACGCAACGCATGTCGGACCAACGCACTGGCGCGGAAGCGAGCGGCAGTTGAGTGTCATAATCCCCTCCCAGTTTCCCCGGCAGATGCCGGCCCTTTCTCCCGGCCAGCGGCTGTTAACCGGCAGTTGTGGCGTGGAGTGGCGGTGGCTGAGTGGTCATTGTTTATAGATAAATCACAGACGGGCTGAATAACCACCGACGTGACAGTGGAGGTGGTTAATCAGCCTGAATCAGCCATACATGATCCCTTACTTGTTTTATACTATAAATAAATCTTGTTTTGTGTTTGTATTTTCTTTAAGCGAACATATTTAACTCAAATCTTTACAAAATAGCTTTCAGACGTGGCCAAATTCTCGCGTTGAAGGTTTGAAGGTTTTGACTTGAGCAGCACTCATAAACAACATAGGTTTTTCACTAAACTGTTTAGTGGACATTTGTACAATCAGCTTCAGGGCAGTGTTGTTTTCGTCGACTAAAACCAAGACGAAAAATGTTCGTCAACTACCTTTTTTCACTGACAAAAACTAAATGAAAACTAAGCTATGATGACTAAGACTAAATATACTGACAATTTTGTCAACAAATAAAAAATAGAATAAAATGTTAGGAAGGGACTAGTGGACAAGAGATCCAGTATAAGTCATTTTACACTTGGTTTCATGCTGAAAATAGCTACAAGCTCAAAACGCGACGCAGCACTTGTAGATCTTCTATTTTCAGGAAGTGTAAAATCAGCCATTACGAAGGCATCAAGGCCCGCCAAAACACATTTTAGTCGACGAAATCAACTGTAGATTTAGTCGACTAAAATCTTATGACATTTAGTCGACTAAAACTAGACCTTCCAGGTGACTAAAATGTGACTAATACTAACTTAAATCTATTGAAGAGAGTATGACTAAAACTCAAATCAAAACTTGCTGCCAAAAACAACACTGCCTCAGGGTCTATGAGTGTGTGTGTGTGTGTGTGTGTGTGTGTGTGTGTGTGTGTGTTGCCACTATTACTGACCCATGGCCTGGTATCGTGGTGATATGGTGGTGGGGTGGTGGAGGACCAGGATCTCAGCCTCAAACTCCCAGGTGGCCTGTGGCGTTAACTTGGGGGAGATCATCACCATGCCTTTCCTTATGGATGAACGTTTGATCTGAGAGAGAGGGACCGTCGAAAGAAGATTGATAACAAAAACGAACAAGGGCATAATAAGGAGGAAGAAAATAATTAAACGGACATTTACAAAACAACTTCACTGTGCTTATCCCTAGGCTTTGTGAGGAAGTCATTTTTATGGCTGAGCTCAATGTTAGCCGAGTATCTGTGTTGACGCTAGGGATGTCCCTTTTTTCACTTCCGATCCGATCCCGATACCTCAATTTCTGTGTTAGCCGATACCGAATACCAATACTAGTGTCGTGATCTCATGTTGTGTTTATAGCTATCTAGCTATACAGTATATCTCGTGTTTATAGCAGACTCCTCACTCAAATGTGCACTTGCAGTTTGGGCAACTCCAAAGCAAAGTCCACATGTCCCAACATTTTATTTACCTGCCATAGTGTCAACCCCTTACCCCCTGTGTCGGATCTGTGGTTTAGACTGGCATATTCACCGATACCGATATGACCCGATATGACAATTAAGGGCCGATCCGATACTTTCCCCCCCGATACCGATACAGTATCGGGACATCTCCAGTTGACGCGTATCTGCTTTCTATGGTCCATTTTGGGGCGGGAACCCCTTTTGGTGTTAGCATTATGTTATGCTTTAGCTATTAAAAAATAGCAGATCTACAAGCTCATCGAGTGGCGCGCTACGAGCTTGTAGGTCTGCTATATTTGAAAAACCGAAGAATGACTGACATAGAAACATGGCTTTTTCAGAAAACTGTAAGGACGTAGAAGACATTTTTACAATCTGATGTCAGGTCAGAATGGGTTAACAAATATTGTTAACCTGACTCCGTCAGATTGTGGCAGTATTGAGTTCACAACTTCCCTCCTCCTACCTTGATCTGGGCTCTCTCAAGCAGAAACGATGAACCGGAAGCAGCGGGACAAAAATTTGATAATTTGGAGTTGTGTCTTGTTAGGTTGCGTTTACATTTGCGCTGTGGCACAGCTTCAATACGTCATCAGTGTCGCGTTGATCCCGCCTCTAGCGGCCGCATATCGCTCGGATCAGATACAGTACATAGTCTCTGCCCAAGAGAGACCATAAAAATAAAGTATAATAAAGAAATTATACAAAATAGAAAAGGGAGTGCTACCGCCACCTCACGTTCATATTTTAATTTAACCCATTCTGGACGGGAACCCCTTTTGGTGTTTTAACTAAGCATTATGTTATACTTTAGCTATTGCAAAATAGCAGATCTACAAGCTCATAGCGCGTAGGTCTGCTATTTTTGAAAAATCGTGAAAATGTGGCACAAATCTTTGAATATATATTCTTTCAGAGCTTTGATTCTGGGGGGTCCCTGGAACAACATATTTTTTCAGATGGGGGTCGGTGGCCAAATTACATATAATTCTGGGGGTCCTTGACATATAGTTTGACAACCACTGATATAGAATTTCGACGTCAGGCCTAAATGGGTTAAGTCATTCTTTCATTCATGCTTACGTAATGAAACGCTATCACCCAACAAACCTTTTTGAGGGCAAAGGAGGCAGTCTGCCCTCCGCGGACCTCTCTGACGGGCATCCTCTTGCGGTGGATGGACTTCACAGCGATGGGGATGAAGGTGCCCAGCGGGTCGGGGCCCAACAGCAGCGTGTCGTTGAGGCGAATTAACCCGCGTAACGTCGTACCGGACACCACTGTGCCGACGCCCTGTGGACAGAACATACGACACACACTCAACATTTATGGTGTAATGGCACATATTTGGTGCAGAGTAATGCTGGCCTGACTTTAGGTCACTGTGACAAGATCACCCGCAAAAAAAAAAAAAGAATTTGACTGGGTGCTTGGAAAAGATTAGAGAAAAGACCACAACATAGTTGCATGTGTTGCAGCTGCTGTACATGTGTGTGTGTGTGTGTGTGTGTGTGTGTGTGCGCGAGTCGTACGGGTACAGAGTATGTGTCATCTATCTGGAACTCGGCAGGCTCGTCGTCACTGTAAGAGGTCCTGGAGGAGAGCAGGTTGAGGAACATCTTCAACAGGTCCATGTTCTCCCCTGTGACGTTGGAGATCTGAAAGATTGGACACATCCTGCGGAGGGGACAGAGGAGCGGAGGGGAATAATATTCATCTCTCTCTTAAAACCCATTCTGACCCGAGATCAGATTCTAAAAACGTCTTCTGAACAGTTTTCTGAAAAAAGCTATGTTTCTATGTCAGTCGTTCTTCGATTTTTCAAAAATAGCAGACCTACAAGCTCGTAGCGCGCCACTCGGTGGCGCGCTATGAGCTTGTAGATCTGCTATTTTTCAATAGCTAAGGCATGACATAATGCTAACACCAAAAGGGGTTCCCGTCCAGAATGGGTCAGATGTTGAGACGTGATGATGTCTCTGAGGTGACTTCTGTGTTCTCGCACACGCTCACCTCTCTGAGCTGAAGTTGGAGGCTGTGACAATGACGTCGTCGTAGTTCTGGACGAGCACAGGAATTTTTCTGCAGCCCGGCGACTTTAATAACCTCTGTAATAACTTCAATGTCTCTGTGTCACACACACACACACACACACACACACACACACAATAGACAAACGTTTAAATGAAGCCGCCTTCATCTGTAGGGCTGGGTTTAACCCATTCTGACCCGAGATCAGATTCTAAAAATGTCTTCTAAATCCTGACAGTTTTCTGAAAAAAGCTATGTTTCTATGTCAGTCGTTCTTCGATTTTTCAAAAATAGCAGACCTACAAGCTTGTGAGCTTGTAGATCTGCTATTTTTCAATAGCTAAAGCATAACATAATGCTAACACCAAAAGGGGTCCCCGCCCATTACCCACATTACTATTGGGTCTATTTTTTTATAGTGCTGATTTTTGTTTAGTGGTGAGCTCATTAAAAAAGAAATCACACCCGTGTGAACCGAGTGGTGCAACTCAACTGAATGGATAACTTACATCATAGGATTTATTTTTTCTTCATAAGATCGCAAGACATTTACATTTCCGGTGGAATCTTGATCATTTTAATGGTCATATTAACCAATACAAAAATATCGATGCAATACGAGTTTCTAACAGTAGGGTTTACCGTGCGGTAACTAGATGAATTCTTATTTATTCGATTGCAGTTTTACTTTTTTGTGTGACCTACTGATCATTACAGTTCCCAAGAACTGTAGATGCGATAAAGAAGAGTAGTATCTCAGTTATGATCACAATATGCTTTGGTGATCATTCTCTACTGTGAAATAATACCATTGGGACGTGGACATAGTGCTATATTCAGGGATGTCAGATCTTCAAGTGTCTTAACCCATTTTGGGCGGGAACCCCTTTTGGTTTTAGCATTATGTCATGCTTCAGCTATTGAAAAATAGCAGATCTACAAGCTCATAGCGCGCCACAGAGTGCCGTGCTATGAACTTGTAGGTCTGCTATTTCTGAAAAATCATGAAAATGTGCCTGAAATCTTTGAATATACATTCTTTCAGAGTTTCAGTTTTTAACTCAAATCTTTGCTTCTGGGGTGACCCTGGAACAACATATTTTGAAATATTGAGAACCACTGATGAACATGAGCTTTTTCAGATTTTTTTTTTTTTTTTCAGATTTTTTTAAAATTTCGACGTCAGGCCTAAATGGGTTAAGTTTGGTATAAAGTCCTTCTCCCCCCTCCCCCCTCTCATGACTGAAGTTGAACGATGGAAAATGGAAAGTGTATTGTCCCTCTCAGAGCTCTGCAATGTGGAAAGGAGCTTCTCAGAGCTCTGAAATAATAGCATCAAGTGGCAAAAGATTTAATGTTTCATCATACGTGTGCCAAATCAGGAATCCATTTCACATCTGTCAAATACTGATAAGTCTGGTGTACTTGAAGCATATAGTCAAAACCTACAGCCCCGTTTCATAGTCAACATTTCTCATGGACAGATAGCACACGGACAGGTCTATGCAGACGGAACAATGCGCGGACCTCCGGAGGTCCACTCACACATTTTTGGCCACTATGAATAGGATAATACCGTGTGCAAGTTATATACACAATGGCCGCTGTGAAGGCATGCCCAGACAGATTCTGTCCACCATTCTCTGAGCCTAACACGTCGCTCTTTAAACAGCACAATGGACACGCTACTGTCCGCCTTATACGAGAGGATGAGAGGCCGAATCATGGCATCATGTGAATTATCCCATTCCATGCATTCCTCGAGATCTCTCATGGAAAGTTATTAAGGTCATCTGGGGCCATCCACGAGAAACACGATTTGATAACACCTGTACATCTGGCAATAACATGCCTTTTCCCTTATATCCAAATACACATTGCATTTTAACCCATTTAGGCCCGACGTCAAAATAAAATAAAAACGCTCTGAAAGAATATACATTCAAAGATTTGTGCCGCATTTTTACGATTCTTCAAAAATAGCAGACATACAAGCTCGAAGCGCGCTATGAACTTGTAGATCTGCTATTTTTCAATAGCTAAAGCATAACATAATGCTTAGTTAAAACACCAAAAGGGGGTCCCCGCCCAGAATGGGCTAACACAAGGTCTATCCAAGGGGTGAACTGGATGGTTACTTTGAACGATACCACTTAAAAACGGCACCAATAACACAAATATGTCAAGGACGTCGAAGTGCATCTTTTTACCTTGTAGGATGTTGGCTGGACACATGTCTATTTTAGTGACCACTACGAATACGGGCACGTTGAGGGCAAGTGCCAGGCCGAGGTGCTCTTTGGTCATGCCAACGATACCAGCATTGCTGCCAACCTGAGGGGAAGGGTCGGTGGGATGGTGGAGACACACAGAAAAGGGAGGGTGAGATATTAAGTGGTTCATTTAGCTCCGTTACAGGCTCTTTGATTTCAAACTTGCGGCACTGAGAATCTTATATACACACGTTACATTTTAACGGATACATATAATTTAAGAGGAACAGCCTTCCTATCGATTTAAGAGCATCCGCAGACCCTTAACTCTTTAAAAACAGGCTTAAAAACGTTTTTTATTTAGGAAGGCCTTCATGTTAAAGGCAGGGTAACATTTTTGGCACTACTTTCTCCCAATTAAATCGTGTAATAACCCCCAGGCGGTGGCGTAACCGTCTGGGCACCCGACTGGTAATCCAGTCGCAGTGTGCTGCGGGTTCGACTCCCGAGCCCGACACGGCCTTTACTGCATGTCATCCCCCCATCTCTCTCCCGTTTCCTGTCAGCCTACTGTCTGTCCCTTCAAAAACCAATAAAAGGCGTAAGCCGCAAAAAAATATCTTAAAAAAAAAAAAAAAAACAGAATTGTGTAATAAATGTGAAAACAGTTGCCAATGCAACTATATGCGTGTACTTTGAGAGCTGTCAGGAGGAGGAGGTTCAACCTGCGAAGCACCGCCCATCCACCTCGGAAAATGACTGAGTCATAATAGAGTGTCACTGCGGGAATCTCCAATAGAAATACATTGAAAAATGGCTGTGGGAATTACGATATTAAACACTCTAAGGGAGTACATAACTTTGTTACTAACCATGACCGGCGATATTTCGGCTATCACACGTTATGTTTCCTTAAACATTTACCAGACCGTTTTTGCAATAAGAATAAAGACTTAACCCATACGGGAGGGGGAAAAAAAGGGTCGCTCTGAAAGAATATATATATATATTCAAAGATTTGTGCCGCATTTTTACGATTTTACAAAAATAGCAGACCTATGAGCTTGTAGATCTGCTATTTCTCAATAGCTAAAGTATAACATAATGCTTAGTTAAAACACCAAAAGGGGTTCCCGCCCCAAAATGGGTTTTAACATACAGAACATTTAAACCAAGCACTTTTTCGAGACACATGAACCAGGAGTAGTGTGTTGCATAAATCAGTAGGCTATTGATTAATTAAAAATATCAGGGTTTCCACTGGGCATTTTTGACGCAGCTGCTCCTGTATTTATAGTCAACTAAATAATATCTAATCTACTCCATCATGCAGATGTGAATAAAGTGGCTGTGATATATTAATATATTATGCAAAACCTAGTTTATTTTGTTATGTAATAACATCCACGTTTTATTATCTCCATTCTACCTCGATCGGAATCCCGGGTTCTTGTTCATCGTCACAATACTACTAGCTTGGCTTTGGATTCACGCGATGATAACGGAGAGGAAGCGAGAGCGAATCCACAACGTTATCAGTTTGACGGCTATCAAACACCCGAATGAAAATTGTGAGGACCAGCAGAGCCATGAATATGTCTACTATGAACAGATCTCCCACATCTGTAGCGTGTGTGAAAGCTTGATGCGTGCTTTTGCCGTATCATCCGAATGCCGGTGTTGTTGTGTGCACTGAAAATAGCAGACCTACAAGCTCATAGCGCGCCACCGAGTGGCGCACTACGAGCTTGTAGATCTTGTAAATAGCAGACATACAAGCTCACAACGCGGCGCCTATTTTCAACGCACGACACCAACGCACAACGGATATATCGAATAGACCGAGGTGTTGGCAGCATGCAGCAGCCGCCGCCACCATCGCGTGCCATCTACGAGCCAGTCAAAACTCAACTTTGGCTCGAGGCTAGCCAAACTTGCGGCACTTTTATCGATTCTCACAGAACAGATAAAATAACATCTACGAGATTCTGATACTTAGGGCTAGCTCGAGACGACCAGACAAAGAAATGGGTGTGTGTCGAGTTAGTATTTCACAGAGACGAGACTCTCGCTCCCTGCTGTCCTCTGACTACGTTGGGCAGCGCGTCATCGAGGCATTCCGAAGTGATTTCCCCAAAATGGCAGATGATAAACCTCAAATGTCAAATGTGTCGTCCCCCCCAAAAAAAGAAATAGTTGACATACTTTGAAGTTTTTGAGAGATGTGAGTCAACAGTTTTGCAAATAAATAACAAGGTGCCTACACTTTAAATTGTTGTGCAACTACCGTCGGCAATATCCTTTTGTGTGTTTTATGTAGCATTCTGACATTCCCTGTGAATGAACAGTGCATTACAAATTAACGGTTTTCGTGAAAATTAATATTAATAGATTAAAGCATGCGTTTGAATTCATTTTATCAGCTCAAAAAACTCCAGAACTGTAAGTCGACGGCCACCATTATCCATTTGTTTGGTTAGATTCGAATTGTTTTCCCCTAAAGACATTCTTGGAGGCAGCCAGCCATCATGTTACAATGTTACAAATTATGGTAATCTTATGCAACAGCTGCCGACAAGTGCAACATCTAGAGGCTGAATGTTGTCTTTTAAATAAAACCCACAAACACATTTTCAATGAGATAAGGCAGAGGGACCAAGCAGGCACAACACTGTGACACTGTCGCGGTCGTGCTCGTCTCAGTCGAATCGTCTTTAGCTTTTTCTACATGATATATTGTACACTACAGTGCATCCCTTAACGAGAGACCCATCCTTGCAGTTCGTGTTGCCTATAGCCTATAAAAGACAGAAGTTGCATCAGCAGGCTGGTGGTGAACACTGGACATGAGTCGTTTCCATGGTTATCACATACGAGCGCCTGGCTGTTCTTGCTCGTCTTTCTTGTCTTTTCAAACGAGGAGAACAGTGAGACCCTGGCTCTGCAGACACCTCCCCCACCTCCCATTGATTCGTCTTCTCTCACCATAAGCATGCAGAAGTCGGGCAGGTGCCCCGTCATGCCGAAGACGGTCGTCTTGAGGTATTTCTCGTGGCCGGCCAGGTCGATGAAGGTGATGACCTTGGAGGACTTCTCACAGATCTTCGTCCAGTCTAGGCTGCCCCCGTGGCTGTCAGGCTTGTTCACCACCTGAAGAGGGCAGCAGAGACAGCACTTGCTGGTTACCGAACATACTAACTTGACCCGTCGAGGACCTTTTTAGCAAGAAATGGAATCCTTCTCTGCTCAACCGACTACAAGGCAATTGCTACATGGAAAAAGGGCTGCTTCAGTAGGAGTTTTGTCCCCTCAGCCATCGCGGCATTAACCCATTTTGGGCGAGAACCCCTTTTGGTGTTTTAAACATTATGTTGTAATTTAGCTATTGCAAAAATAGCAGATCTACAAGCTTGTAGCGCGCCACAGCTAAATATTTTTGAAAAGTTGTTCAAATGTGGCGCAAATCATTGAATATATATTTCAGAGGGAACATTTTTAACTAAAGTATTTGCTTCTGGGGGGGGGGGGGTCCCTGGAACTACATATTTTGAGATGGGGGTCCGTGGCCCAATAGAGATAATTCTGGGGGTCCTTGACATGAAAGAGTTTGAGCACCACTGACATAGAAACATGGGTTTTTCAGATTTTTCTTTTCATTTAGAAGCCTTTTTTTATCGACCTCAGTCCAAAATGGGTTAAACAAACTTCCCCGCCGATAGGATGGTTCTGTGTACAGTGGGGACCTCATGCTTTGTATTGTCTTGGCGATAGGTTTTTCTGTGTTATGTGTTGTTTTGTTGTGGGTGTTGAACAGACTGTGAAGATGAATAGCCTTTGGGACAATAAAGAGTATTATTATTATTATTATGTGATTGTATGGACTAAAACAAAACCCACAAAAAGGACAATCAGACAGAATAAGATAGAGGAAATAGAATGATTGTCTGAAGATGGAAAACCATAGAAAGATAAGAGGATGCTTTAAAGACGAGAGAGACAGAGCGTCAGAGAGAATGATGATTCAAATTCATCAAAAGTCTCAGGGGCAAACTAGGAAGACTGTGTGAAAAAATAACCAGACCACTACTGAGATTGATTGATTGATTGAAATCTTTATTAACAGTTTGTAGAATTTACAGTACATTTTAAGCACAAACTCAATACAAAGACTGTCAACTGTGAGTGGACGACCCAATTAAGCATTACACTTGTTTACAACAGGGTCCACATTGTTCAATTCATCAAAACATTTAAGGACATACAAACATTTAGAGACATACAAATAGACATTTCTCTGTAGGTAAAGAACAGAACAGGAATTCATCATATGGGAAGCAAAAAAGGGAAAATATACAATATACAGTGAGGGAAAATGGGGTGGGGGGGTGGGGGGGATTCAGATTTTACAGAGGCCAGTTTCGAATTGCAGCCGTCCGTAGGTGCCCTTTGAGAGCGGTTTTGAAGGAGTCAAGGGATTCACATGTCTTAATGACTGTTGGTAGGGCGTTCCACATTTTGGTGGCATAGGAGCGAAAAGAATTTAGTCCCTTGTTTGTGCCGAATCTGGGTTGTACATGGTTCGTTGCACTCCCTCTGGTGTTGTGGGTGTGGACTTCGTTTACATTAAGGAAGTATTTAGACAGGTACATGGGTATCTTGGTGGTGTATCGAATCTTGTGGACCAGACCCATTGCAAGATGCTGTACTCTGTCGTCGACCCTAAGCCATCCCAGCCTGTCAAAGTGGGCAGGGGTGAGGTGGGTTCGGGGGGTGAGGCCAAGTAGGAGCCTGACCAGTTTGTTTTGAGAGGTCTGGAGCCTTGTTTTAAGGGCCTTTGAGGTGCTGTGGTACCAAGAGGTGGATGCATAGTCAAAGAAACATTGTACGAGGGCTCCTGTTAAGGTCTTCAAGGTGGTTTTGCTGACCAGTGAGGAGATCCTGTAAAGGAATCTTGTTCTTTGATTGACTTTTTTGATTACGTTGGTGGCCATTTTATCACCGGAAAGATTGGCCTCCAGGATGGAACCTAGGTAGGTAATTTCATCTTTTCGTGTGATAATATTGTCACCGACTCTAACCAAGAAGCCATCTGCCTTGCTGAGTTTACTATTTGATCCGAAGAGGATGGATTCAGTTTTTCCCAGGTGTAAGGATAGTTTGTTATCAGCGAGCCAGGTGCAGATTCTACCGAGTTCAGAGCTGAGGGTCTTTTCAACCTGCAGTTTGTTCCTGTCCGAGACCAGCAGTGCTGAGTCATCTGCGAACAGGAACAAGTTGCAGTCACAAGCTGAAGTCATGTCGTTAACATAAATTAGGAACAGTAAAGGCCCTAGTATGCTTCCTTGTGGGACGCCACAGCTCACTGGGAGGGGAGGGGACAGTGTTCCGTTCACCTCCACCATCTGTTCTCTCCCCTCCAGGTAGGATTGCATCCAGCTCACTGATGTGCTATCAAAACCAATAGCTTTAAGCTTGTTAACCAGTATGGAGTGGTTCACGGTGTCAAAAGCCTTTTGGAGGTCCAGCATGACCATGCCGCAGTATTTTCCAGCATCCACCTCGTGTTTGATGTGGTCGCTCAAATAGAGGAGGCATGTGTCAGTGGAGTGGGATGTTCTGAAACCAGATTGGAACTCGTACAGCAATTTATTAGTGGCAAGATACTTTTCAACCTGTTCATAGACTATTTTTTCCATCACTTTCGAGATGGAGCTTAGAATAGAAATAGGGCGGTAGTTGCCGGGTTCTAATTTACTCCCTTTTTTGTACAAGGGGGTTACTTTGGCCAGTTTAAAATCTTGGGGGACCTGTCCCTGTTTGATGGAGAGGTTAACTATGTGGGTGATGACTGGAGCTATGGAAAAGGCTGAGTCTCTGAGAAATTTGGAGGGAATATTGTCATGGCCAGTGGCCTTGTGGGGTTGGAGGGCACTCAGTTTTTTAAGTACCTCCTCGGTTGTTACCATTGCCATTTTAAAATCATCTTTACAAACACCAAGGTTTTTGTAGAAGGCTTTGATGTGCTCTACACCAAAACGCCCAGAGTGGGAGGGCAGTTTGCTAACCAGCTTTGTTGCAATGTTTGTAAAGAAGATGTTCAAGTGGTTGGCTACATCGAGTTTGTCAGTGATGAGGGTGTTATTCGATTTGATGTTTATGTTAGTAAACCTGGTTTTTAGTTTCCGACCACAGCCTAGTTGGTTGTTTAGTAACTTCCATAGCTCCCGAGGATTGTTTTTGATTTCCTCGGCTTTATCATTGATAAAGTTACATTTGGCTGATTTGGTCATGGCAATTACACCGTTTCTTAGCTTGTTACACTGGGCTTTTAGGTTGCACAGTTTGGTTTGGAGATCACTGTCGAAGCTCTTGCACTTGGCTAGTTTGGACTTGCATTTAAGAAGTTCAGAGCATTTGTTGTCTCTGGCTTTCATTGCAGTCAGTATGTCCGAATTCATCCATGGCTCCGAGCGGGTTTTGACCCTGACGGTTCTCAAAGGAGCCATGATGTTTAGTACTGATGTAAATTTGGTTTTAAAGCCAAGCCATGCTTCTTCGACTAGTGAGCTCCTGAGCACATCGGACCAATCCAGATTCTCCAGTTCAAGGTTAAAGGCCTCACTAGAGTAGGTTTTGAGGTCCCTAGATATGACTGTTTTGTGACAGTCAAACTTTAGTTTTTGTATTTTGCGGGTACAGAAAATCATAAAATGATCACTGAGCCCACATACAATAACCCCTTTCTTTGAGATTCTGGATTTGTCCGAGGTCAGAATGAGATCAATGACAGTTTGAGAAGAATCACACACTCTTGTGGGTTGGGTAATTAGCTGACTGATACTATGCAGATCACAAAACCGACTAAATGACTTGAACACAGGAGCTTCCTTATGACGCATATCCGTATTGTAGTCGCCAATCAGGATCTTCTCTACACATTCCTCCCCAGCTAAGCACCCCTCAAGTATATCATAGAACCCATTCTGATCGGGCGGTCTATAGACGGTGCCCACTAATACCGATTTAGCATTTTTGAAAATTAATTCAACCCACACAGTTTCAATTTCATCATGCTGCAAGTCAGTACGAGTAATGTATTCAGTATCTTGGTGAATATACATGCACACGCCACCACCATGCCTGTTTCTGTCATTTCTAATGACTGAGTAATTTTCTATTTCAATCTCTGGGTCTTTAGTAGGGCAACGGAAAAGCAGGGTTCTACTTCGATTTTATCTTTTCAAACAATAGACAGCCCATTGATACAGTATGGACAGAGATTAAAGTGGGTACCCAGTTTTTGTACCCAGGTCTGTCAGTACTATTACAATAAAAAAGAATCTTCTTTTATTTTAAATACAGCAAGTCGCTTGATGTTGTGCGATTGAGTGCTCAAACAGCCATTGTCTCCAGAGGACAAACAGGCAAATCTCCACCCATTTGTGGTTTAAAGGAGTAAAGATGACAGCCAGAGCTAAGTACAAAGCACTTTGGAGCAGGCAGTTCCTTCCCAGGGCTTGGTCGACGTCCACAGTTTAATCTATTTATCTATTATCATCTATTCGATAATGTGTAAAATGTGCATAATGGCAAAAGAAAAGTATTGAAATATTTGTATCGAATATCAAGCCTAAGACCAGCCCAGTCTCTCCTTACCTGTCCCTCTTGGTCAAAGCCCAGGATGTCGTTGCCTACGCTGCTGGTCCGGCCACTCTCCATCTCGTGTTTGTGTCTGAAGAGCTTCTGGCGGGCGAAGCCCCTGCCGTTGTCTAACTCGCCGTGGGTCAGCACGCCCAGGAGCGTGCTCTTACCGGCGTCCACGTTCCCCACCACCGCTACCCTGGTGGAAGTAAAAAGGAACGAGGAGAAGTGGGAGAAGAAAAGCAGACGAGGATAAGAGACGAGGGCGCAAAATGAGACTGTGAGACACAATGCCCCCGATACGAATAGGTGATAAAGGAAGACAGAGATATCTTCACAACAATGTGCTCAGTCTAATTCATGCAGCTGTCAACCTAACAGCTGACTTGACTTCCTCCACGCTGTCAGCAAAGGATATATACTTATTTGTGTGTCGCCCTTATGTTTAGCACAGATCCGTATATGGACATTACATGACTATAAGGACTGTCTGAGAATGGGGTTGAGGAGGCTTGCGCCCGGAGGGAGTATGCTGGAACAGGCAAGGAGGCCTGTTCCTCACTCTCTGTATATTGTTTCTCTGCTTAATCTTCTTAATACATTCTCAATACTTCACCCTGAAGAACTTTGTCATTCCTTCATCTTTGGAAGATTATTTAATCTACAACATCTTTCCAATGGCACGTCTACAACTGGTCCAAAATGCTGCTGCGCGTCTCCTAACTGGAACCCGTAGGTGTGACCATATTATTACACCTGTTCTGGCCTCCCTTCACTCAGGGCTCCCCGTCCGTTTTAGAGTTGATTTCAAGATTCTTTTTTTTTCTACTCTAAATCTTTATCCCACGATTTTGAAACCCAGTTTTTCTTTTCACCCAGTGCCAATTATCTAATGTAATCCTGGGCGCTACACTTCCTCTGCCAACCTGGGGGGGCAGCGGACTGACCTCATGCCTCCTTCTATGCATGAGGAGTCCAAGCTGCTTCTCGCCTCGGGTATGGGCACTGACGACGCGGAGGAGGGAACACGCCGCCAGTGCCCACAGCGTCCCCAGCGGGAATCGAACCCAGGACCTTCTAGCTGTGAGGCGACAGCACTACCAACTGTGCCACCGTGCCCCCAAGATTTCAAGATTCTATTGTTTGTCTTTAAATCACTGAACGGTCTTGCGCCGCAGTATCTCTGTGACCTTATAGAGGTTTACAGTACTCCCTCAAGGTCATTGCGTTCTGCTGGCCAGTCACAAAGGTCACAATAAAGGCACGTTTAACCTAGACGGGAACGGGAACCCCTTTTGGTGTTTAGCATTATGTTATACTTTAGCTATTGAAAAATAGCAGATCTACAAGCTCGTGGCGCGCTACGAGCTTGTAGGTCTGCTATTTTTGAAAAATCGTGAAAATATTTATTTCAGAAAACTGGAGGATTTAGAAGATTTTTTTTGAGTGGTGCAATCACTCCTACAACCAGCAATGTCCGTGTCTACCTATGTGGCCATGAGCACGAGTATATTACTATTAGTACCAGTAGGGGCGCTGTGCCAGAAACAGAGAGAGAGATAGTGCTGCTCTGTTGCCTGCTAATGTGTGTGTGTGTTTGAGTGAGTGAGTGAGTGAGTGAGTGAGTGAGTGAGTGAGTGAGTGAGTGAGTGAGTGAGTGAGTGAGTGAGTGAGTGAGTGAGTGAGTGAGTGAGTGAGTGAGTGAGTGAGTGAGTGAGTGAGAGAGAGAGAGAGAGAGAGAGAAAGAGAAGAGAGATAGATAGATAGATAGATAGATAGATAGATAGATAGATAGATAGATAGATAGATAGATAGATAGATAGATAGATAGATAGATAGATAGATAGATAGATAGATAGATAGATAGATAGATAGATAGATAGATAGATAGATAGATAGATAGATAGATAGATAGATAGATAGATAGATAGATAGATAGATAGATAGATAGATAGATAGATAGATAGATAGAGACCAGAGGTGACCGAGCCTTTTCTGTCATAGGCCCCAAACTGTGGAATGAGCTCCATTCCTTCCCATGTGAAACTGGCCCCCCACCAGCGAGACTTTTAAATCTCGCCTTAAGACCCACCTGTACACCTTGGCTTTTAATTCCGTTTGCAGAGTTCTGTGTTTTTCTGTGGCTTGTTGTAATGTGTCCATTTTCTACTGTGTGGTTTGTCGGTGTCTTTTGTCTTAGCTATACATTGTGTATTTAGCTTTTAACTTTCTGTACAGCACTTTGTAAACCTTGCGTTGTGAAATGTGCTATATAAACAACAAGTGGATTGGATTGAATAAGATACTGTCTTGCATGGGACTTTCGTATCCACCGACACCTATATACAATATTATTATAATATTATAAATATTATAATATTATTATAACATTTATTGAGTGCACCACTTGTGCACTCAATAAAGTTCAATCTAATCAAATCTAGATTTTAGTGTAAACTGTGAAACTGCAGTCATGCCGTGTTTACAAATAAGTCGTTTGTAGTTCGGCTATTTGCCACCCCACTTTGAAATGAATCATCTGACCGTTTGATACAATGACTTATACAATACTTGTATTGTAATTCTAAAAATCAAGGGTGTAACAAAAATGCACTTGTGCGCAGAGATATATATATATTGAGTTAAGACGGTAACAAAAAAACCTATTCTGGTTAATATCCAAACTGGAGTTTCGTTGTAACTTGGTGGATTTGTGGTTACAAGACACTAATACCATCTCTCTTGCATTTATTAACCTTTACTTAACAAAAGGACAGTTTACTGAGCACACAGTCATTCACACAACTCCACCCATCTTCGCATTCATAAAACTATGCATGAGCAAACACTGCCAACTGCTCAGTACAACCAACAACTCTGTGGTCTAGAGCAGCCACGCTGGAGCATCCAGTCGATCCAGTGCTTGCTCAAGGCCACGTGTGACCCGAGGTGTTGTGAAACTTCCGCCCATTCAGGTCACAAGGTATTTATAGTTTGACCTTTTTTTTCCCCGTCATGTACCTGACTTCCAGGAAATCCTCTTCGCCCACTCGCCGGCGGATCAGGTAGTCCCGTACCCTTCCCCCGCTGTCCGTTCTCTCCCTCAGGAGGATCAGGTCGGCGCCGATCTGCTCGCAGAGCGAGTGTATCGTGGCCACCGACGCCTCCATGTCCTTGTCGTCCAGACCATAGTCACCACCGTCTAGGGAGTGGGAGCAAGAGGACATGAGAACAATGATTCTAAAATCTTTTTTTATGTAAACCTATCAAACTGGGGTTATATATGCACATTAGGCCACGGACCCCTACTTGGTACCATTTCATGACTTCCTGGTGGTCCCCAGAACCCTAACACCGGGGCTCCACCGGGCGCGTCAGCGTCGCGTCTCCGTCACCGTCGGGGAATGTTCCCTTTTTAAATCAATGAAGGGTGGCTCCACTGCCCACGTTGCGTTGCGTTGCGTGACTGCATTAAAATTGCCCCGGTTCGTTTTTTGACGGACGCAAAGCGCCCAAGGTGGAGCCCCGCCGTAAGTTGAAAAGCAATGCGTTAGAATAAGGAGAGGAAGGGACATATGGACGAGGGGGGAAAACAATGAAAGGTCGGTTAGGAAACTGTGAGGTGAAAGAGGAGCAAAAGGATAAAGTAATAATATGAAAAATGATGTAGGGGAGCTCCGATCAGGTTTTTGGGACCAATCCCGATCACAGTTTGTATTGTTTTTCTCATGATCGGCCATTACGGATCTTGTGTGTAAGGGAACAATTTGAATAGTTCCTAGATTATTCTATGTCAAAACCCCACGTCAAAAACTGTTCCTGTTTGTGAGGAGGAAGGGGAGAATGTTCAGGCCAAAGTGATATTATACTATATATCTGATTGACTTAAATGGTATAAAAGATCTGTTTCTCCAGATCGGGTAAATTGCAGATCACTGATTGAGTCAGTTGGGAGTGGAAATTGGCCGATTTAAATCTGTGGACGATCGATCGCAGCACCTCGGAGGAGAGAGGGTGAATGAAGGGGATGGTAGGAATTAAGGGAAGGGATGAGACAAAAAACAGCATGCAGGAGGAACACAGGGGACATTTAAAGAGTGACATCGCATAAAGATTGAAGGAGAAAAGGGGAGTGGATGTATTGTGCAGGGTAAGAAGTCAGTATGCACTATACAGTGTAAACCACAGGGCCTCGCCCAAAATGACAACCAGGGATAACATTTTGCACAGCCATAACAACCAGTTACCCCTTTACTCAGCATTTAAGCCTATCTCAACTAAATGTCTTCAGATGTAATCATAGTGAGCAGCTCACTTATAATCGAGTACTGTATCACAATTTGTCACAGAGGTTTTTCACCCCATTTAATTTATTGTTGTACGATGGGTGTCATGCCACGGAAAATAGCCAATCTACAAGCTCACAATGTGTCGCATCATGACACGTTGAGGGCTTGTACATTAGCCATTTTCAAAATGTCTAAAACAGTACCGCCAGGTTGAAAAGTGGTTAACTTTATATATTAAAAAAAGTCTGAATTCCCCGGACAAACACAGGATTTAATTAGGTATGACTGTGGAACAATACTTCCTAGAACCCGTTGCCATATCTCACAATATGCCCATGAGAGACCACTTTCTGATGTCAAGGTAGACTGAGAGAATCACTCTAGGTAGACAAAATTGCTGACAAGGCTTTTTTATTTCATATAGATATATGTTTATACAGTATATATTTGACGGGGGTCTTTTTTGGGTTGTTGAATATAGTCATAATCCAATATTGGCGTAGTTGCATAAACATGCAGTCTTGCTAGGTGTCCGAGTCAGCCATACAGCAAACCTAACCAATTCTCTACTAACTTCAAATGACACAAAATTATATAAGAGATTACTTTCCCCCTAGGCTAATTCCAAACCAATGCATGTAGCCCATTAAAACCGGGAAAGCATCTGTGTAGTGTAACCAATTTAACCTTAAATCTACAAGCTCATAGCACTTTGTGCAGCACTATGAGCTTGTAGATCTGCTATTTTTGAAGTCTTAAAAATTGGTACAAACCTATATATTTTAAAGCAAACATGTTTAACTCAAATATTTGCTTCTGTGGGTCCCTGGAACAAAACATTTTGAGATGGGGGTCCGACGGTCAAATACATATAATGTATGACATGAAAAAAGGTTGAGATCGAGAACCACTGATAAAGCAACATTGGTTTATTAGGTCTTAATAGGTTAGTCCTGTCTATGGGCTGGAAGCACTATGTGTTGCCAACAGATCTGGATACTAGCGCCCACCTAAATGTAAATAAATGACACGTCTAGCCTGTCCAAGCTACCAACAGGGAGTTGAGTTGCTAGTGACAGTTAATCCCCGATGCAGAGAGCTGGGTAAGACAAGACCCCTTTCACATATGCCCTTTGACCCTCAACAGGCCACATGGGTCAGACATGTTGCTGTGGTGGGCAGAAAATTGGCACCTGTTGACCAACAAAGCCCTGTGTGTGTGTGTGTGTGTGTGTGTGTGTGTGTGTGTGTGTGTGTGTGTGTGTGTGTGTGTGTGTGTGTGTGTGTGTGTGTGTGTGTGTGTGTGTGAGAGAGAGAGTGTTTGTTTTGTGGGATTCAGAATAGACACTCAACAGCAGACAAATGGGGCCAGCTCAGCTGTCAGGGTGGACCTACACTGTCAGGCAATATAATTGAGTTTTCTACTGCACATTTTGTGCATCAAATTGCACGCCCTTTCCCTGTGGGATGAGATGAGACGCATGACATAAAGCAACATTTTGCGCAGCCATAATGTCAAGCATGAAGTATATATATTTTTATTTTCCAGATAGCAGATTTATATGTGGCCGATACCCCTTTCCACAAGCCATCGCTGTTGTGCTGTAGTAAACATTTGTATTGTGGTTAACGAGGCTCTTTAAAGTTGCTGTGCAATACAGACTGTATAACGTGTACTGGCATGTGAGAGGAGGACCATTACTTTATGTGCTCACCTGAGCCCACTCCCACCACATAGATTGTCTCCCCGCAGCCTTCATCCATCCGCTCCCTTAGTTGCCGTAGTAACGAGTCATACTGTTCTCCTGTTGGGCTGACCAAAACCAGCTAAAAGGATGAGGAGGAAGAGAGAAAGACAGTGAAAACCTCAATAGTAACTACAAGGGGATAAATGTAATATTTGCGATCTGGAGACAAGAAAGCACTTCGTGAATCGTGACTATCATAGATTATTAGTTTATAGATTGTTACAGTAAAAGTCAGATTCGATCAAATGCATATTATGATAGTCTTGATCCGAGGCTATTTCAGTGCTCAAGGTTGCATTGTTTATGAAATGCCAGCTGCCAGCTGGTCATCGTTGCAGCGACATACGTGTCACGACTAAAACATTTGTGCAGATCACAAAAATGCAACGTGTCCAATCCTTGCAGCACAGATTGCCGAACAAACACAACTGTACATTGCATTCGTTACTTTGCACATCAAAATCCGTGTAAGCATACACCCTCAAGGGAAATAACTCATGGGCATGGGGACTGCGCATTAGTTCGACATCCCGCTAGCGGCTAGTCCAACTACACTATAGTCTAAACTTCATCGCAGGGAACCACTTGGCCTACCTTACTGCTGAAGTCTAAATGATCCGCGGACTCGCCGTTGGTACCCTCGCCGTCCTCAAAGTCCTCTCCGCCGGATGGGTCGTTAACACTGTATCCATGGTCTGGTGCAAACATGCAAGCTGGTACTACGGACTCCGTTGCACCAGGGACTAATCCCGGTTCTGTCGCCATTAACGACGCCATTTGATTTCCCCAAACCTTAAGAAAACAAAAGTTACGAAACTGCAAGAAAATAAACAAACAAAAACACCTTGCTTTAGCCTGATCAGCTAATTATTACCATTAGAGGCAGCTATAGCTGATGCTAAGTAAACACTGAGCTTACAATACTAACCCAGAATGGAACATTAACGTACCAACTATATGTTCTAATTATGTCGTAGCTGAACTTTAATTTCAGCTTAAATTGTTAACGAAAATCCATAAGAAAACTTTGCATACCAGAAGTAACTGGCGAAGCTAACTCTGTAGCTGCTGTTAGCTTCGATTTGTGTACGTTGAAGGTATGGCACGCCCATAATGAAACCCAGACAGGGGATTGGCTACAGTACTTTAAACTCCGCCCTATCATGCAGATCCGTGACCTTATGTTTGGCAAAGTAGGTGAACCGTGAATTACTTTTTTCTTTTTTTTTATTGTCTTTATTACATGAAATTAATTACAACCAAACAATTACTACATTATTGTCTCCACTAGGCCAAACTCCGTATATGTGTGTGTGTGTGTGTGTGTGTGTGTGTGTGTGTGTGTGTGTGTGTGTGTGTGTGTGTGTGTGTGTGTGTGTGTGTGTGTGTGTGTGTGTGTGTGTGTGTGTGCGCGCGTGCGTGCATGTGCGTGTGCGTGTGTGTGCGTGTGTGTGTGTGTCCGTCCGTCTGTAATCTCCGGCACCATTAACCCGGTCGATGCCAAATGTTGCACACACACTCCCTGGATTTAACGATGAACCTCTGCCCCAAAATTTCCAGAACGGCCTGTTATAGCGCCACCAGGAGGCCGACTTTTGAAAAACACATTTTTTTATATTACTCCTCCAGATTCTGTCCAAAAATCCTGCAAATCGTTAGACACTATCTCTTATAGTCATGTGTTCAAGACGGATCTGTCCGATATTTCATATTCCATCCTAATTGGCTAACATTGACTTTCAAAGTTTGCAGAATTGGCCCGTTTTGAACAAAAAGCCACAAATCATGAACGCAGCGTGCAATTTACGTGAAATCTTTCACAGACTTTCCTACTAGACTGAGGATTATATCCCACCCTTTTCAGATTGGCCTGTTATAGCGCCACCAACAGGTGGATTTTTGCAAAACACATTTTTGGAACAAAATGCCTCAATTCATCCAATTGCCAATTTGCCATCCAAGGCGTAAGAAGAAATGGTACCCTTTTCACATTGGTTTATTATAGTGCCACCAGGAGGTCACAACCTGACCTGCCCTGATGGAGACCTGTGCCCCGAGGGGCACTTTATCTAGTTGTTACTGTCATTGATTGATTGATTGATTGATTGATTGATTGATTGATTGATTGAAGTATTTATTAACAGTATGCAGAATAGGTACATTTCAAGCACAATTCAATACAAAAACCGTTAACTGTGGACGACACAATAAAGCATTACACAACATATATTTGTGTAGGACAGGTACATTTCATTAATACAGTTTTACACTGGCCAGGTTTAAAGGAGTGGATCATGCAATTTTGGGCAAGATTCTTAGTAAACCTAGCCTCAAAAATAATTGGAAAGAGACAGCAACAATGAGGCTGTTTCTACAAGGAGGTACTTCGTAAAAAAGCTATCAAGATAGCAAACGACCCCTCTCATCCACTCTGCAGGGAGTTCGAACTACTTCCCTCTGGTAGACGGTACAAAGTACCAAGAGCTAACCGTAACATTTTTAAAAATTCTTTCATACCAAATGCCATTAAGGCACTAAATGATACCATGTCTCGCTAGATTTGTTTGTTTTCCAATGTATCTGCCACTGTTGTCCTGCACTTTTTTGCCATGAGAAAATAATTGTGTTAAGTGTTGTTGCTGTTGTTGTAACCGTTTGTTTTTTAGTGTTTGAGACCGAAGACGAATTTCCACACGTGGACAATAAATTAAACTAACTAACTAACTAACTAACATTTCAGCTTAGGCCTATTGAATAATAAAGTGTAAAACATATGCATAGATACAATTTTGAAAGACAGGATAAGTCTCCAGAGGAAATTCAGACCGTCATAGCAGTCTCCAAATGAATTAATTAATTGTGACCGCAGGTCGCAGTTAACTCTGAAACGGGCCTGCCCCAAAGTTATTAGTGCAGCCGCGCCCGTTAGCCGGCAAAAACTAGAGTTCTCAACAGGCCCGAAAATGAAGGCAGACAGACGGCCCTACCTGGGCCGTCATCAAACCCTGACTGTACACTTTACACTGCCCCCGCTGCTCTTTCTTTCTTTTTTTTGCATAACATAAAATTCAACTTTTTCAATTTCTTTTGTGTTTTTGGGGCTCCCATATGTGTTTTCTATCCCCACAAATAACCAATTTTGAACAATCAGGCTTTCATATCATATATGCTTTAATGGAAATTGCTCTCAGGAACAGGTCTCATCGTGATGTCATCAATGTCACCCTACTTTGTATAATTCCTCCTCTTCTTTAGTCTTCAGTTCCAAATTGGCATTTCCACTTTGTTTACAATGTCCACCATTGTTGATTTTCCAAGCTGGCATGGAATGGAAACAAGCCTGGTTTTATCTAGCATCAGTATTATAATGACTCAAATATTAAATAATCTGCATATCAGTACCGTCCCCCACCACCTCAGGACATTGTGGTACTGCAGCTAAAACTGCTTTCAAAGTCCAGAAATAAATGACAAGGCCTGGTTATATCAGAGTGGTGATTGAGGCTCAAACCATTAGAAATAACTTTGAGGGACATAGACAATATGATATTAAATATTAAAAGCCGTTTTAAAATGCATGTTATTTGCGCTTTAAGTAAAAGTATGCATAAAAATGCATACAAATCTTTTGAAAATAGCAGATCTACAACCTTGTCACATATTGTGAACTTGTAGGCCTATATGTATTGTAAGCGTAAGTTTTGTAATAATAATCAAAATCTTCAAAGTAACTAAGGTTTTCAAATAATTGTAGTGGAGTAAAAGTACAATATGTGCCTCTGTGATGTATTGGAGTAGAAGTAAAAGTAGGCTACTGCAAATTGGAAATACTCCAGTAATTTAAAAACAATACCTCATTGTACTTATGCTGTATTTCCTTTGGGATCAATAATGGTATAATCAATGTCGGTCTATCTAGTCTAGTAGTCTTGCATTGTGTCACGCACAGCCTAGGACCAGCCCCATCATTGGTTTACTCTAGGCCCTCACATAGGCCAATGAGACTCAAGGCTGTAAAGATTCTGATTGGCTAGGATTTGTACAACCTTTCCCATATTGGTTGCTTACTGTAATAAAAACCATTCACCTGGCTAGTTACCATTGAGGGGTCTACCACCGAAGACAGCAAAGATGGTAAGTGGAATGATATGGGAACTGTGTGCTAAAGGATCATACTTACTTACTTACTTACTTACAGTTTACTGTGACAGGCTCAATTGTAAAACAGATTACAGCCGAGGTTCTTAGATCAAAGTCCTTTATAGCAACATAATGCTTTCCTAGTTGTGACTGTACCATAGTTAGCACCACAATAGCCATGTGGATATGAACAGACAAGATTTATCATGATGGAGTCTTGTGTCTGTCTGTGTTTGGTGTTTGGAGATGGCTGATTTATCCATGCATAACAGGTGTGTAGTAGTCACACCCAAGCTCTCAGTCTAATTAATTTGACTCAAGTTTAGGGTTAATGGGTTTGTGTAAAATGTTTGTTACATAATAAAGGATAGGAAGACAATTGCTATTGAATATGGCAATAGATTGTCCACTGGCAGGTTTTATTCTTTTAGGTAATGGTGAACTTCCTCTGATTTTGAAAAAATAAGAACATGTATCTTCTTTGACAGATTAGATGATAATTGTATTAATGGTGATGATTTGAAGTGATTTGTACACTCTCAGAGTTGACTGAAATCTTGGGATTGGATTGTATAGTATGCCGAACACACAATGTTGTACGCAGGAACATTCAAGAACCCTTCAACCATTGATCTCCCTGGATGTTATTTCAGTACTGAATACTGATTGTAACCGATTATTAATCTTAAGAGAATCGTCCAAGTTGCTTCAGCGCCCATTTTAGTTCAGGGTCCGCGCCAGAGACTCACCGGATTGAGGTGTGCTGAAATATCCCTTTAATATAGAAATCGAAAACGCTGAAGTTGACTAGTAGTTTAACTAGGCCTACCTATTATGTAAAAATAATAGTTGTACATTAAACTGTGTACATTGGTGACTATAACTATAATCTACAGTAGCTGATATTGAGGCCTACTAGTCAACTAGTACCAACAAGGTTGACTAGTGGATTTACTAGTCGACTAGTTGCTTAAAGCCCTAGTCCACACCAAGAAAGCACTACATGACTATCATTCACCGTACTGTCTGTCTACATCCACTTGAGTTGGAATGATTCTGAAAACAATTATGATATTGTGGACAGCCCATTATTGTGAGAACAAATTTTCCTAGTTGCTTGTATTCTATTCCATCCATTGCATTATATCCTTATTCCAAATTCTAATCTGGATACATTATTTTATTTATTTATTTAACCTTTATTTAACCAGTAAAATCACATTGAGACCACAGTCTCTTTTACAAGTGTGCACTGGCCAAGAGAAGAGGCAAATAAATGTTACACAGCTCTGCCAGTGACAACAAATACAGGACATGACATTTGGTATTACGGATATGACATCCGTAATACCAAAAGAGTGTGCCAGAGGCAAACCTCTTAAAAGTCACTAGGGGGATCGAGGAAGCCAATTTTAATCTGGTCTGTAGATTAATCTGGTTTTTAGATTATGGAAGTATACTACTCATGCCACCTCTTTTCTGGCTCAAATGGAACATTGTCCTCAAATGGAACATTGTCCTCCAGTGCAAGGCTCTATACCGGCATTATGGTCAATGATAAACCAAGTATTGATGTGAAATAGGAGCAGACTGGTTTGTAGGTCTGGGTGTGGTGATGGAAGGGACGATATTGTTAAATTCTAGCTGCAACTGTCAGGCGATGCCAGGGACACCAATCACCTGATCGAGTGTGATATAGCCAATCCAATAGTTCTAGTAGAGTAGTCAATGTGGTTGTAATTTGTTTAAAATTGTACATTTATAATGGACATACACAAAGCATAATTTTACTATGACCTCCTTTTTTCCCCTCCTTGCCCTGTTGACGTTTGTACTGTCTTTGGCGCCTGGATTTCCCCCACAGGCTTAATCATGGCAACTATAATACTGATGATGATGATTACTGCATATGTACTTTGATTATGTATATTTACAGTAGATAACGATGATTACCAAGCTTGGCATTAGAGTATATTGCACTCTGGTTCCAGGGGAGAACAGAGCATGCATGTGTGCTGTGCTCACATAACCACTTCTCTATTTTATTTCCATGGTCCACAGATTGATCAGTTCCTATTCTGTGTTGGGGAAGTGGCCTAGTTTAGACCCCTGGGGCACTCCGGTCAACAGAAGTATAGGGTTTAAGGTTAACCACAAAGCCTCCCTTTTCCCCTATACACCACATCATTTTGCCAATCTTCAAGTTCACAATATGTGCTGTGTTGTGAGTTTGCAGATCTGATATTTGTGTCGAATGATGTACATGGCCAGAATAGGAGAGCTAGGGCGTGGCACATGACACGTATTGTCTTACAGTCTGTCGTGGCAGAATATGCAGACTGACGGATACTTTTATTATTTTACTATCTACACGTGATGAACTGCGCCTCTGTGACCAAACATCTCTCCTTCCCGTTTCATGGTTTTTATAGCCCCATTTAATACACTGTCTAGGCCGTCTACCCTGGTTGATCATCAACACGGCTAGATGATAACGAACCTATTCAACGTACCACTATGCTGTCACCATTGTTTCAACACATGCCTAACCCCTCCCATGACCAACTACATGGCAGTAGTTATTTTATGTGTGTGTGTGTGTGTGTAAATGTAGTTTCTGTATAAATTCCCACCCTCTTATAACTAGTATTGAATAAGTATAGACTGGGTTTAATGTGGGTAAACTCATTTGGTTGGGGCCCGGGCCCCATGGACCACCAAGGGCCCTGGGCCACCTATTCAGTTTCTTTAGTACCTTTTTTTTTTTTTTTTTTTTTTTTTTTATTGTGCACTTATCTGTAAACTGTAGGTTTGCGCCTTCATCTTTTCACAGAAGTAGCTTTTGTATATTGGAGTCCTATAGTTTATAACCCTATGATCCACTCAGACCTTTTTAGTAGACCTAATTTACCAAAGTCCAAGAGTGTCAAAGTGTCAGAAATGTAGATTTCCATATACTTCATTGAGGTGATATACATATAGGTCGATTGTGCCTATAAAATCAGTATGCATAGTTCTTAAACGTTGTTATAATTCAAAATTATGTATACATTAACAAACACTTTCAAGATTTTTCTAAAATGGCAGCCAAGGCAAAAATCTAAAATGACAGATGCTTTCCCAGTTTTGATGGAATCACAGGCCTCCTGTGTAATTTAAATTCATGAAGAGTGTATTGGTTGGTTTAATTGTCCATCCATGTTTTATGCTTCAGAGTTCTGTTTCTTTTTTTCATTAACAGAAAGTCACTAACATGACATTCAAGGAGGGGCAGGAATTTAAGATCCGAGTGAAGCCCAAGGATGACTCCGACGGGTAAGTATTCTCAATTTCTCCAATGTAAAAGTAAACTCCTCGTATAAAATCACTATTTAATCCAAGATAATTTAAATTTGGTATAAAGCGAACCTTTTTCTGTTTCTCTTCATGCCTTTACCACTAGTTTTGCCATCAACATCGGTCATGATGAGGACAACATCGCACTGCACTTCAACCCCCGTTTTTCAGAGCACGCCATTATCTGCAATTCTACATCTGGTGGCTGCTGGATGGATGAGCAGAAGGACGACAACCTCCCTTTTACATGTGGAGAGGAGTCCAAGGTGAGTCTGTACTGTTGGTCCCATAATATTGATACAATGATTTATGTTGCATAACTTGAGCTTCATCATAAACCTAAAACGGCAGACATTAGCAATATTATATACCTGTGCTTTGCTATGGCATTTTTAGGACCTTGTCCTCTGCCCCGTACTGTCCACATATTACACTGATGACGATGCCATCTATCATAACTATAATGGAGGATATGAGGGGTTTTATTGGCTCATAAAATGTCATCGGTAGCTGACAGAGATTGCTTCTCCCAAATGACAGTCTAGCTCTGCTTGGTGTCAAAGTGAAAGTGTTGCAAATTATTCCCTCGATTGACACTTGACTCGATGCATATTTATATTTTATGTTGGACCCTCCCAACTAAACTTTGAACATAATGACTAAAAGTAGGTATTTTTATGGCATCGAAGCCCAAACGGTGTCTGTTTCTACTGTAGACTCCAGTATCTGTCCTCTGCAACCAATCACAGCACACACCGATTTTGAGTGTATGGTGTAATAAAACAAAACTGCACCACTTCTTGAACGGGCTTCACAACCAGGTATTGCAGGGTGAAGTGAAATTTGTGAAAAGCATGACACATTTTAGACAGTACATGGGAGGGGGGGAATTATTCTTTAGATGCACAAATTGTTCTTTTAATATGAAGCACTTTTGTAGGTGAAGTATTCATAAAGATGGCTAATTCCATTTAGACAAAGGAGATGGGCCGCCCGTCACCACAGTAGTCGGCCATTTTGGGCACTATTCCATCCCAGATTTGACCTGTGTGGCTTCACCACTGAACATTGCATTGTGTGCAGCACCAATTGTACATAATTGCCAAATATTGGACATGAGAGGGAGGCCAGACCCTTACTATATAGACCATTATTAAATATTTCTCCTTCCTCTCTGTCCCCGCCCACAGTTCTACATCAACTTCACCTCGGACACGTTCTACATCAAACTTCCTGACGACAGCATGATGCACTTCCCCAATCGCCTTGGCGACGTCAAGTACAAATACTTCATGGTCACCGGTGGTGCTAGGATCGTCGGCATCAAGATAAAGTAGAAGGTCACCTCTTCCCGACTCGCGCACTCGAGAAAGAGACCCGACTGTGAAATCTGTGTCAAATATTCCATCTTTAACAGCACTCTGAGGTCAACGTTCCATTGTTTTTTTTCTTTCTGAAAACTAGTTAATGATAACATAATTCATAAAGATGTAGACGGCCAATACATGTAGTGAGAGGAAATGGCCTCAAGAGGACACCAAACCAAGGCTAACCTCAATGCATTTAACTAATGTCTTCTCTTTAAAATACGAATAAATAAAAAAACACTGTGAAACGAGTCACATTTTGTTTATTGCTCAATTTTTCTGCTAATGTCCAGTTTGTGCTTTGCAATATTTTGATTGGTTGCATCATTGATGTCGCTCTTATAGAAAAGCCTCTGTGTACACACACACACACACACACACACACTCCTGAGTCCTATTCACGTTCCAGCTACAGACCACAACATGATTCAGATATGATGTATGTCTATTCATTAGACTGGAGGGCTTGTCTTAATTCGTTCACTACAATGACTTTCTACTCGTACAAGCTCCCCCATGCATTGGCATGGTCTATAAGTTTAAACCCAAGTTAAACTGGTTGCAGAAGAGTTGTTAATGGAGGAAAAAGTAATTGCTCCTTTTGTCTGTGAACAGTCCTGGCTGAAACTTTAATACATTCAATTAGACTAGATTCAGGCTAGAATGAGTTGAAGGGGAAAACGTATTCATCTTAATGGGAATGATTTATGGCTGTGGTGGTTGAGATGAAGAACATTCCTGGAGGCACAATTTGCAGATGGACTCAAAGAGAGACGTGGCTGAGGAATGTAGCACGATGGGAACACATTCCCCGGAAGGAGATGAAATGCATGAGTGTCGGTGGTGTGTGTGTGTGTGCTATTTCTCTCCGTCTTTGTGGCACACTTGTTCAGGGTTACACTGAGAGGTCAAATGAGGTTCTGAATAATGGATTGCGTTCTCTTCACCACCTATTGGAATGGCAGAGTGCCCCATTTCATAGTCAAATCATTTCAGTCCACGTTCAAATACCCAATGGTCAGATCTCCAGGTTTGTCAGGTTTTCACTCAAATTGTAGTAGGGTTAATTAAGCTAGTGACTTTGTTGTGAACAGTATTGTAATATTTTGACACCTTTAGTGTTACATTTTGTTTTCGTTAAACAGTCAAACCATATACACCATTCTTTCATTGTAATTCAGCCTAGTCATTCACATTATTACAAATTGACACCACCATTGCATCCAAGACACCATATTATCCTACGGCGCATACATCAGAAACGGAATAGGATGTTGCTTTTAATGATGCATCGTAAGCAATGTCACGAAGAATGTCAATTTATGAGGACATTTAGATGTGATCTGAAGTGATCAGGTCTTTACTCTTTAACAAGTCGCAAACTGATACACGGAGCACCTTTTTTCAAATACTCAAAACCCAACATTTTGGACACAAAGTCTGAAGAGAACTGTCTCTGAAGGCACACATTCAAGAAAAAAAGGTAAATGTGTGTGGATGGGGGGGTGATGTTCACCTTTGCCAAGTTACAGTATGCATATCTTACCCTGACACACTTGTATGTTAAAATAGAGAGACAGAATGATAGAAATAATTTGTGTACACTGTACAGGTGGTTTGTTTTGTACAAACAACCATACCCATAAATGAAATTATCACCTTCAACATTGTCAACATTTCCATTAGTGTATAAACTCAATATCCAATCAGAATTGGCCATATGCACTCTACTCTACACTACAGCAGTGTTTTTCAACTCTGTGTCCAGGGACCACCCTAGGGGTCCAAATGGAACTTATGGCTCTGTAACTCTGAAAGTGTACTAATGGAACCTTATACGTTTGGTTCCATTTGTACACTCAGTTAAACACTGAGAATCTTAAAGTGTAGATTTTGGTCCCAGAGATGTGGGTCCTTTAGGCCTGATGTCGACATTAAAAAAAAGTCTTCTGAAAGAATATATACCGTATTCAAAGATTTGTGCCGCATTTTCACGATTTTTCAAAAATAGCAGCCCTACAAGCTCGTAGCGCGCCACTCGGTGGCGCGCTATGAGCTTGTAGATCTGCTATTTTTCAATAGCTAAAGTATAACATAATGCTTAGTTAAAACACCAAAAGGGGTTCCCGCCCAGAATGGGTTTTAATTGGCTGCATGCATATTAAACTGGCGGTCGTAGAAACATGTTGAAAAACCATTGCACTACAGGTCTTGCATTGGCGTCGTTACAGCTGACCCTGGGTCAGCTCGCTCTACAGGTCTTGCATTGGCGTCGTTACAGCTGACCCTGGGTCAGCTCTGCTCTACAGGTCTTGCATTGGCGTCGTTACAGCTGACCCTGGGTCAGCTCTGCTCGACGCCGTGGAGTGACATTTCTGAGCGAGATAGTCTTTGTAGTTCCGCGTCAGCAAAGTGTACAGCAGTGGGTTTATACAGCTGTTGCCGTAAGTCAGACACGTGACAAAGAAATTCACGTAATTCTGCGTGGCCGGAGACAGTGCCCTGAGGGACTCCGGAGAGAACAACCTCACCATTTGCCACCCCCAGAAGGGCAGAAAACAGGCCCAATAGGCCACGACGATGCTGAAGATCATCGACACCACCCTCTGCTTGAGGCCCTTTCTCCGAGCAGAGCGGCTGCTGCTGCTGCCCACCAGGCTGGCCTGAGCGGCCCAGTAGTGCTTGGCCAGCCCCGCATACAGTCCGACGATCACCAGCCCCGGGACCAGAACGCTGGTGAGAAACAGGACGGTGATGTAGGCCTTGTAGGCCTCGTGGGTCCACGTCGGGAAGCAGATCCTCTTCACCAGGCCGGTGGCGGCGTTGGGCTTGCCCTCCCGCAGGCGGATCATCACCATCATGGGCAGCGTCAGGACGAACGCCGCGGCCCAGATGACCGCCGCCGCCACCCGCCGCTGGCGGGCCGAGGAGCGCCGGGCGGCGAAGGGCCGGGCCACGGCGCGGTAGCGCTCCAGGCTCATGGCGACCAGCACGAAGGCGCTGGCGTGCATAGTGAGCAGGTCGAGGCTGAGGAGGACGCGGCAGCCGGCGTCGCCGAAGAGCCAGTCGTGGGCGAAGTAGGTGCAGACCACGAAGGGGATGGTGGAGAGGTAGAGCAGGTCGGCCAGCGCCAGGTTGAGGATGTACACGTACATGGAGCCCGTGCGGTGCAGCGCGGCCGAGCGCGTGATGGCGAGCGTGTACACGTTGCCCGCCACCCCTAGGGCACACATGGTGAGCAGAGTGGCGCCCAGGACGGACGTCACCCACATGCCATTTCCCCCTCCTCCTCCTCCTCCTCCTCCACTCTCCCCAGACCCACTTCCTCCACTAACGCCGCGTTGTGGGGTGATAGTGACATTAGGCGTGCAGTTCATGATAAGTCAGCCGCTCACTGGAAACGCAGTATCCCAGAAATAAGAGGATAGACTACGTGTTTCCCTTTTTTTTTTTTCTCTTTAAATATTTGAATAAATTATAGGTATTCTCATATTCTCTCAGTGTATACCTATAAGGGCTGGATCCCATATGGGATCGGAAAGGGGTTTCGAGTCTGTATACTTTCCATACTGTACGATAATGGATAAATAGCGGGTTTTCAGCTCTGACACACGATTAACCAGCATGAGCTGTCAGCCGAAAGCAACAGAACAAAAAAGAAAATCATAAAGCCATACAATCCTTTAAGACATTTGTCACGCTCTTTAACATTCTACGGTTAAATGCACAAGACATAATGGTTGCAGGCCGTGTGTGTGTGTGAGAGGTGTATGATCTCAGCGAGACACTGACCCATGGTAATACACAGAGAGGCTGCAATGTGACCACTGACATGCCTGACAGGTTGCTGTCATCTCTCACTTCTTGGAGAGCATGTGTAAATAAACCGTAATCCTGTATGGAATTAAAATGCTAAAAAAAAAGCTTAAAAAAATGAGAAAGCAGGGCTTCATTCTCTGGATGGACCGAAAATGGATTATGGCTCAAGGTTGAAATCACATGCCTGTTTATACACGGTCTCCTGTAAATGTCCTGACTAGATCTCCTGGATGTCCTTATTCATCTGGATCTGCTGTATCTCCCCCGTATCCAGTCAAAATCCCAATAATTACGCAGTTGTGCAAGTTGCTCTGTCGTAGGCGTTCCTGTGCAGCTCTTCTGTGCCTCAACAGGTGGATGCTGATAGCAGGTTAATGGATTCTTCAGCGCCCAGCTTGTCCGTCTGTTTTGATAGACAACAGACACAACTGTTGTTTGTTGGAATCCCTACACTGTACAAGTCTCTCTCTCTCTCTCTGTCTCTGTCTCTCTCTCTCTCTCTCTCTCGCTCTCTCATTCCAACCCTAGTCTGTCCTCCGTCTTTCTCACCAGAGTGAAAACCTAGCAGGGGTCTATAGATTTACGAGGTAATCACTTCGCCCCCCCCCCCCCCCCTGCTTCTGTGCACTAGGAGGTACATAGTAAAAATCTCCCACGTCGTCTCAGTGAGTGTGAAAATGGACCTAAATTGTCAGATTTGACACGCTCAAGTTAAACGCTGAGGATTGTACAGTCTTTTTAGACACCCACTGACTGCTGGCATACAGTTACTGTAGGCGAAGTGTGCACATACAGTACACAGAAAAAATATGCACATAATATATAGGCCTGCATGTACAGTAAAGCATCAACTATAGTAACTACCACACTGAATCCAGGCGCGCACACACACACACACGCACACAGTACAGTACACCATGCATACAGTGCATACATGTGTAACAACAAGCTGCAGACGGTGGTGTAAGTAACTAAGTAAATGTACTCAAGTACTGTACTTGTACTGTGCATTTCCAATTTTCAATACTTTTTAAATGTTCTACTTCTCAGAGGCGAACACTGTACTTTTACGTCACCACTATCATGTGAAAACTATCACTTTAGTTACTATTACTATGAAGACAAAACATGCATTAGCCACTTCAGTCCTATAAACTATTTTGATGCCAATATGTTTGTACAGCTGTAGCCTTAAATAACCTTAAACCATTTTGGGCGGGAACCCCTTTTGGTGTGCATTATGTTATGCTTTAGCTATTGAAAAATAGCAGATCTGGTGACGCGCTACGAGCTTGTAGGTCTGCTATATTTGAAAAATCGACTGTCAGGATGTAGAAGACATTTTTAGAATTGGCCTCAGGTCTAAATAACCTTAACAGTTCTGTGTGTACAAATGGAACCAAATGAACCCGTAAGAGTATATTTTAGCCTTGCATAGCCAGCCTTCATCTGCCTTTGCAATGCATATTGCCACAGGCAGCAGTGATACAGTATTAGTATCGCTATACGCGTTCCATTTGTACACACTGAAGAGTTACGGGGGTCCTTGAAAATGAAACCACTGTCCTGTATTGTCATACAGTACATATTTCTGAAGAAAACCTGGAGACTTGACATTCAGTAATTTGGTCTCATGATCAAAATAGGAATATTGTAACTTAAGTGTAAAACAGAGAATCATTTGCCACGGATGAGACCAAATCTTTGCCACGGACATTTGTCCATGTACGGAAATATTGATGACCCCTGCGACAAAAAGAAATGAAAAGCCAAACATATCAGACGTATGCCAATGATGCCACGGTATAGTTTTATTTGAAATGCCGGTATCAGCCATGTCAGTCAACCACTGCTTAATATAAAATATCTTAGAAATATTGCAATGTGATATGTTATGGTACAAAAATGTTGGATTTTCTTCATTAACATAAAGTCAAAAAAAATGTTTCTGCTTTTTTTACTACACAACTGTGTAGTATCTGTGAATGGTAAAACAAATGTGGAAAGGCTATTGCTGAATTTGAAAGATGGCACAAGGAGGTGCTGTTAGACTATCAAACTGAACAACCAATTTGTCAATTTGAAGCTATGATTCCCTGCTTTCATATGTCATGAGAAAAACGAAAATTAAAAAAAGTCCAATGGCAGTCCCTAAGTCAAATTTGGTCACAGATTTACATAGTAGTGTTTGAAAATCACCACATTATAAACTCCATTATGAATATGTCACAATATTAGGGAAAACAAAAACAAAAGACAAAAAAACAACATGAGTCTTTCCATCTGCCCTTTAAAGAAACCACATACTGTAGGCCTACTGACTGAGATGCAATCTATTTAATGTAAGGCAGGCTGGTGAAGCATTTCATAATAATACATGTAGTGTTTTAGAAGCTAAAAACAAAAGAGAATAAAAATACCTTCAGGGCAACCACTTGAAATCCTTGGAGCTCTTGGAAAATCTTTGGTTTTGTGATTATTGTCATGATTCCAGATATAGTACTTTTTTTTCTAGTTAATTCGTATGACATAAAACAATACTAAAATAATCAAGTTAATAATATATGACAAGTAATTGATTATATGATTCACCAACTAGAACAGGACAGCACATATATATATTTTTTTAAGATTTGTTTTTGGCTTTTCTGCCTTTATTGATAGTATCTATCAAGTGAAGACTGACAGGAAAGAGGGAGAGAGAGAAGAAAGACACGCAGCAAAGGTCGTCTTGAACGGGACTCGAACGCGCAACGCGCTGTCAGACCATGTGGCATGCGCCTGGACCACTAGGCCACCGGGCGCCCCAGGACAGCACTTTATTTTGACTGAGTCTATTACAATCATTTTGGATAGACTCTCAATTACTGTCTTTTTCCCCCTTTTTCTTTAAGTAAAAACTTCCCTGGGCATTATATTTCGACTGAAAAGCACCTTGCAATTAGTTCTCATATAATATTTTAGTTCATGACACGTTTAATCTCTCTTTTGAGCTTCAGTAATAGCAGCCAAACTAGAAACCCACATTCTGTCACATGGTAACATTATGGTAACACTCACAAATATCCAGAAGAAGGGCTTGTGGTAAAATGGAATGGGACCTCTATTGTCAGAGAGGGGCTGGGTTACGAAGGAAGAGGTTCTACCTCGTCCATTAATGTCTGTGTTTGAAGAGAGCTTCCACTGGAAAACACAAACACAACACACAATTAGTCAAATTGTCTAAACTTAAGTTATTTAAGCCTTAAAGTGATATAAGGACAGCAGCCAATGTTATGTGGGTTTTTAAAAAATGAAGAAAACATGAATATATCTTACTGGTGAAGTCCTGAGGCGACATCTGAGCACTCATGACATCATTGAAGTGTCTCAGCCAATCCTGCTGTTCGCTCTCCGTCTCACAGGTAAACAAGAAGGAGCGGTCGGGTGTTACTATGGTGATGCCGTGTTGCCAGGCCCCATTGCAGTAGGTACCAGCAGGCAAACCAGGAGCAGCGCTGTATCCATGGTCCCTGTGGCCCAGAAATACCTCACCCTTGGCAAAGGCATCCTTCACAAAGGGGCATAGGTGAAGAGAAGTGAGAGAGGATTAAAACATAATTCATACTCCATCATGATAACGTGTGGAAGATTGCATCACGTTGATGTATTGTGAGCTTGTGGATCTGCTGCGTCCGGGGTGTGTTATATGGTCACACAGCGGCATTGTTCGCCACAAATAACTGATTTAAAAGATATATCACTCAGTAATAAAAATGATAAGCCAGCTTATATTTACGGTTGTTTTTCAAGACCGGCCAAGGTTCCTGGACCGCTGAGGCACGGCCCAAGCCTATCTTGGGTTGTTTTAAGGGAGATATTTATACATAACTCATGAGCGTTTTGTAGCATGTGTGTTTGTTGACTTTTCATTACTCTGATTGGTTTTTGTCCTGGATTGAAAGAAACAGAGGTTAAGGCCCCTGAATCAGGAACTACAGTTCAGGACTGAATAGCACTGACAGGACTGAATTCTGCCAGAGTTTGTTCCACTGTTTGTCCTCTTCTCTGTCTCACTCTCAGTGTTCAACTTGCTCTAAAGTAAGGTGATTTCGTCATCCAAACATTACATCATTAATCTAATTCAAACTGTTTTTTTAGTGAAGATGAAGTTGACTGGATTTAACCTGGGTCTCCTCCTGCACTCCTGTTGAAACAAAACTTGCAAAGTAACGTCACTTTACCTGGGTTACAAATGTTGACATGAAATAATAATCCTGTTTAGTTTCATTAGCGCAAATGTGACAAAATAGGGCAGCTTGTTGAGTTTGACGCGTCTGATTCATGAATGCACGTGCATACAACAATGTTGCATGGTAGATGTAAGCAAGTTGTAGGTGTCATGGCCGCCCCAATGCATTTCCAATGGAAGTCACATGGTTTGATACAACATTTTTGCCTACAAGCTGATGTATGTACATGTTGTATGTGTTTCGACTGCCCCCCTCCCCCTCATACAACACGTTTGTCTCTTCAAACCACGTGACTCCCATTGGAAATGAATTGCGAGCTTGCGACAGTCAACAAGTCTCATGCATCAGCTATACAACATTCTGTTGTGACAGTGTGAGTGAAGCCTATATATGGCTGCGATAAAGATGCCAAAGGAGTTGGCAGTGATGTCACCGTTGAGCTGCTGCAACACGGACGTAGCAGACTCAAAGTGGTTTATAAACATGACTCATAATACGAACAACAACCAGGGACAAATCTCACTCGGGTGTAACACCAATGACACAGAACCGTAAGATATGTACAACATACAGTACATTAACCCATTTTGGGCGGGAACCCCTTTTAAACATTGTTATAATTTAGCTATTGAAAAATAGCAGATCTGCAAGCTCATAGCGCGCCACCGAGTGGCGCGCTACGAGCTTGTAGGTCTGCTATTTTTTTTTAATTGTTAAAATGTGGCGCAAACCATTGAATATATATTTCAGAGCGAACATTTTTAACTAAAATATTTGCTTCTGGGGGGTCCCTCCCAGGAACTACATATTTTCAGATGGGGGTAATAGAGATAATTCTGGGGGTCCTTGACATGAAAAAGGTTGAGCACCACTGACATAGAAACATAGGTTTTTCAGAAGAATGTTAGGATTGTAATAGAAGCCTTTTCTTTAATCGACCTCAGTCCAAAATGAGTTAAAATCCCCCCAGTCAACCCAGCGATGGATTGTCCACTGTGTTACTTTGTCTGGCAAATAACACGAGAGGATCGGGTCCTGATCCAGCAGGCTCAAAGACTAGTTTCTATCCTCAGGCCATAAAACTTCCTAAATCAAACTTGTTGACCTCCCCACACGTTTTCACACCGTCGAGGAAGGTTTTTGAAGTGCCTGCGTTGTTGCTGTGAGTGTTAATTATTAATCTAATTCAAACAGTAGTTAGTGGAAGGTGAAGTGGGGTGAGGTAGGCCAGCCTAGACTCATAATACACTCATAATATACGTTTTATGAAAGACCACCACAGACTGAAAGGTTCTGACTTAATGCATATGATGTTGTGTGACACTAATTACATTATGGAACCCATTACAGTGGGTAGTGTAACGGTACACATATTCACATTGAACCGTTCCAATACAGGGCTTTCGGTTCGACATGCACTACGAACTGAAGGTTGTATATTATATACACTATTTTTAATCAACTTATCCGTGCTCAACCAGACCGGCTGAAAGACACCTATAAGTTCAACAGTAACAGTACCAGAAACCAACAGCCAAGGCAAGTTACAACATGCTGCCTGCCCATGACACACCGAAACACACTTCTCCAGTGAGACATGCTGAGAGCGAGGCATGCTACGATATAGGCTACAGATAAACAGAAGAGCAACAGGTCTGGTTTTCCCTGTGAATTATTAGGGTGATTGGCAAGAGAGTGCTGGATCAAACAACAAGGTAATGCTGCATCTAGAGCATTCACTTCTAGTCATTTTTACTAGTTGACTAGTTTCCTAGTTTATGTAAAAAAAAAATATATATATATTTGTACATTTAAAAACTGTGTACATTGGTGACTATAACTATAATCTATCTGTTCTTGAGGCCTACAAAATCGGGGAACAAAATAAAAAATAAACTTTTAGATTATTACTAGTCAACTAGTACCAGCAAGGTCGACTAGTGGATTTACTAGTCGACTAGTTGCTTAATGCCCGCCTGCATCTGATCCCTCTGATCTGCTACATGAGTGTTACATAGGTAACTTCAACCATCACCCCAGCAGGGGGCAGCAGTGGCTCATGAGGTAGAGTGGTAGAATCTCCCCTCCCCCGTGGGTTAGTGTCCTTGGAAACAAATCGATGAATGTAATGCACATTTTAAAGCGCTTTGGAGAAAGGCAACTATACAACTGCACCATTTACTATTATATGCACACACAGAGCAACACCCACACTCATCCCCATGTGATTTACGCAGCCATTCGACACGTGCTTCAAAGTAAATCCCCATGACAATTGCTACATTTGCCCCAGATATGACGAATTGTATTGCAAAAAGCAGGATTTACCCAACATGCTCAAGACAAAAGAGCCCTATAACTTTGTCCCCTGAATGAGCCCATCAAAAACAACAACAAAAACAGTTTGTTGGTTTATAACTACAATTAGTTTTTAACCCATTTAGGCCTGACTATATCAGTGGTTCTCAATATTTCATGTCAAGGACCCCAAAAATTGTATGTAATTGGCCTCCGACCCCCATCTGAAAATATGTTGACCCTCCAGAAGCAAAGATTTGAGTTAAAAACGTTCACTGTGAAAGAATATATTCAAAAATTTGGGCCACATTTTCACAATAAAAAAAAAAAATAGCAGACCTACTACAAGTAAGGTACAGATATACACAGTAGCCCTACTGTACATTAGAGCCATCTCAATGATGGACTGTTCATTCTGCACTGTCTGCTAAATGGAGGAGGATCACTGATCCAGGGTCAGGGCCAGATTCTATCCTCACTGTACTGTTGAGGAGAGTTATGAGAACGCGTGCATGCTTGTGCATGTGTCAATAGACTTGGAAATAACACGATTTGTTTTCCGATCATGTTGTGCTTGTTAAGCACTTTCTCATAAAAATGGGGAAAAAAAACAAAACAAAAAAAATCTCTGTAAGGAGTTCTTGCATCAGAAACAACAGTAAGATAATTTGGCTGTGTGTGTGTGTGTGTGTGTGTGT